>NC_053024.1:529891199-530088868 GCF_003073215.2 Triticum urartu
CGTAGATCACACTCTCCCCTCTCGTTGCTATGCATCACCATGATCTTGCGTGTGCGTAGGAAATTTTTTGAAATTACTACGAAACCCAACAGTGGCATCCGAGCCTAAGTTTTATATGTTGATGTTATATGCATGAGTAGAACACAAGTGAGTTGTGGGCGATATAAGTCATACTGCTTACCAGCATGTCATACTTTGGTTCGGCGGTATTGTTGGACGAAGCGGCCCGGACCGACATTATGCGTACGCTTACGCGAGACCGGTTCTCCCGACGTGCTTTGCACAAAGGTGGCTAGCGGGTGAAAGTTTCTCCAACTTTAGTTGAACCGAGTGTGGCTACCCCCGGTCCTTGCGAAGGTTAAAATAGCACCAACTTGACAAACTTTCGTTGTGGTTTTGATGCGTAGGTAAGATTGGTTCTTGCTTAAGCCCGTAGCAGCCACGTAAAACATGCAACAACAAAGTAGAGGACGTCTAACTTGTTTTTGCAGGGCATGTTGTGATGTGATATGGTCAAGACATGATGCTAAATTTTATTGTATGAGATGATCATGTTTTGTAACCGAGTTATCGGCAACTGGCAGGAGCCATATGGTTGTCGCTTTATTGTATGCAATGCAATCGCGCTGTAATGCTTTACTTTATCACTAAGCGGTAGCGATAGTCGTGGAAGCACAAGATTGGCGAGACGACAACGATGCTACGATGGAGATCAAGGTGTCGCGCCGGTGACGATGGTGATCACAACGGTGCTTCGAAGATGGAGATCACAAGCACAAGATGATGATGGCCATATCATATCACTTATATTGATTGCATGTGACGTTTATCTTTTATGCATCTTATCTTGCTTTGATTGACGGTAGCATTATAAGATGATCTCTCACTAATTATCAAGAAGTGTTCTTCCTGAGTATGCACCATTGCGAAAGTTTTTCGTGCTGAGACACCACGTGATGATCGGGTGTGATAGGCTCTACGTTCAAATACAACGGGTGCAAAACAGTTGCACACGCGGAATACTCAGGTTATACTTGACGAGCCAAGCATATACAGATATGGCCTCGGAACACGGAGACCGAAAGGTCGAGCGTGAATCATATAGTAGATATGATCAACATAGCGATGTTCACCAATGAAACTACTCCATCTCATGTGATGATCGGACATGGTTTAGTTGATTTGGATCACGTAATCACTTAGAGGATTAGAGGGATGTCTATCTAAGTGGGAGTTCCTTAAGTAATATGATTAATTGAACCTAAATTTATCATGAACTTAGTACCTGATAGTATCTTGCTTATTCATGTTTGATTGTAGATAGATGGCCCGTGCTGTTGTTCCGTTGAATTTTAATGCGTTCCTTGAGAAAGCAAAGTTGAAAGATGATGATAGCAATTACATGGACTGGGTCCGTAACTTGAGGATTATCCTCATTGCTGCACAGAAGAATTACGTCATGTAAGCACCGCTGGGTGCCAGGCCTGCTGCTGGAGCAACACCAGATGTTATGAACGTCTGGCAGAGCAAAGCTGATGACTACTTGATAGTTCAGTGTGCCATGCTTTACGGCTTAGAATCGGGACTTCAACGACGTTTTGAACGTCATGGAGCATATGAGATGTTCCAGGAGTTGAAGTTAATATTTCAAGCAAATGCCCGGATTGAGAGATATGAAGTCTCCAATAAATTCTATAGCTGTAAGATGGAGGAGAACAGTTCTGTCAGTGAGCATATACTCAAAATTTCTGGGTATAATAATCACTTGATTCAATTGGGAGTTAATCTTACAGATGATTGCGTCATTGACAGAATTCTCCAATCACTGCCACCAAGCTACAAGAGCTTCGTGATGAACTATAATATGCAAGGGATGAATAAGACTATTCCCGAGCTCTTCGCAATGCTGAAAGCTGCGGAGGTAGAAATCAAAAGGAGCATCAAGTGTTGATGGTCAACAAGACCACTAGTTTCAAGAAAAAGGGCAAAGGGAAGAAGAAGAAGGGGAACTTCAAAAAGAACAGCAAGCAAGTTGCTGCTCAAGAGAAGAAACCCAAACCTAGACCTAAGCCTGAAACTGAGTGCTTCTACTGCAAGCAGATTAGTCACTGGAAGCGGAACTGCCTCAAGTATTTGGCGGATAAGAAGGATGGCAAGGTGAACAAAGGTATATGTGATATACATGTTATTGATGTGTACCTTACTAATGCTCGCAGTAGCACCTGGGTATTTGATACTGGTTCTGTTGCTAATATTTGCAACTCGAAACAGGGACTACGGATTAAGCGAAGATTGGCTAAGGACGAGGTGACGATGTGCGTGGGAAATGGTTCCAAAGTCGATGTGATCGCGGTCGGCACGCTACCTCTACATCTACCTTCGGGATTAATATTAGACCTAAATAATTGTTATTTGGTGCCAGCGTTAAGCATGAACATTATATCTGAATCTTGTTTGATGCGAGGCGGTTATTCATTTAAATCAGAGAATAATGGTTGTTCTATTTACATGAGTAATATCTTTTATGGTCATGCACCCTTAAAGAGTGGTCTATTCTTATTAAATCTCGATAGTAGTGACACACATATTCATAGTGTTGAAACCAAAAGATGCAAAGTTGATAATGATAGTGCAACTTATTTGTGGTACTGCCGTTTAGGTCATATCGGTATAAAGCGCATGAAGAAACTCCATAATGATGGGCTTTTGGAACCACTTGATTATGAATCACTTGGTACTTGCGAACCGTGCCTTATGGGTAAGATGACAAAAACACCATTCTCCGGTACTATGGAGAGAGCAACAGATTTGTTGGAAATCATACATACAGATGTATGTGGAACAATGAATGTTGAGGCTCGTGGCGGATATCGTTATTTTCTCACCTTCACAGATGACTTAAGCAGATATGGGTATATCTACTTAATGAAACACAAGTCTGAAACGTTTGAAAAGTTCAAAGAATTTCAGAGTGAAGTCGAAAATCATCGTAACAAGAAAATAAAATTCCTACGATCTGATCGTGGAGGAGAATATTTGAGTTACGAGTTTGGTGTACATTTGAAACAATGTGGAATAGTTTCGCAACTCACGCCACCCGGAACACCACAGCGTAATGGTGTGTCTGAACGTCATAATCGTACTTTACTAGATATGGTACGATCTATGATGTCTCTTACTGATTTACCGCTATCGTTTTGGGGATACGCTCTAGAGACGGCCGCATTCACGTTAAATAGGGCACCATCAAAATCCATTGAGACGACGCCTTATGAACTGTGGTTTGGCAAGAAACCAAAGTTGTCGTTTTTTAAAGTTTGGGGCTGCGATGCTTATGTGAAAAAGCTTCAACCTGATAAGCTCGAACCCAAATCGGAGAAATGTGTTTTCATAGGATATCCAAAGGAAACTATTGGATACACCTTCTATCACAGATCCGAAGGCAAGACTTTTGTTGCTAAATTCGGAAACTTTCTGGAGAAGGAGTTTCTCTCGAAAGAAGTGAGTGGGAGGAAAGTAGAACTTGACGAGGTAACTGTACCTACTCCCTTATTGGAAAGTAGTACATCACAGAAACCTGTTTCTGTAACACCTACACCAATTAGTGAGGAAGATAATGATAATGATCATGAAACTTCAGAACAAGATACTACTGAACCTCGTAGATCAACCAGAGTGAGATCAGCACCAGAGTGGTACGGTAACCCTGTTCTGGAAGTCATGCTACTAGATCATGATGAACCTACAAACTATGAAGAAGCGATGGTGAGCCCAGATTCCGGAAAATGGCTTGAAGCCATGAAATCTGAGATGGGATCCATGTATGAGAACAAAGTATGGACTTTGGTTGACTTGCCCACTGATCGGCAAGCAATTGAGAATAAATGGAGCTTCAAGAAGAAGACTGACGCTGACGGTAATATTACTGTCTACAAAGCTCGACTTGTCGCAAAAGGTTTTCGGCAAGTTCAAGGGATTGACTACGATGAGACCTTCTCACCCGTAGCGATGCTTAAGTCTGTCCGAATCATGTTAGCAATTGCCGCATTTTATGATTATGAAATTTGGCAGATGGATGTCAAAACTGCATTCCTGAATGGATTTCTGGAAGAAGAGTTGTATATGATGCAACCAGAAGGATTTGTCGATCCAAAGGGAGCTAACAAAGTGTGCAAGCTCCAGCGATCCATATATGGACTGGTGCAAGCCTCTCGGAGTTGGAATAAACGCTTTGATAGTGTGATCAAAGCATTTGGTTTTATACAGACTTTTGGAGAAGCCTGTATTTACAAGAAAGTGAGTGGGAGCTCTGTAGCATTTCTGATATTATATGTGGATGACATATTACTAATTGGAAATGATATAGAATTTCTGGATAGCATAAAGGGATACTTGAATAATAGTTTTTCAATGAAAGACCTCGGTGAAGTTGCTTACATATTAGGCATTAAAATCTATAGAGATAGATCAAGACGCTTAATTGGACTTTCACAAAGCACATACCTTGACAAAGTTTTGAAGAAGTTCAAAATGGATCAAGCAAAGAAAGGGTTCTTGCCTGTGTTACAAGGTGTGAAGTTAAGTTAGACTCAATGCCCGACCACTGCAGAAGATAGAGAGAAAATGAAAGATGTTCCCTATGCTTCAGCCATAGGCTCTATCATGTATGCAATGCTGTGTACCAGACCTGATGTGTGCCTTGCTATAAGTCTAGCAGGGAGGTACCAAAGTAATCCAGGAGTGGATCACTGGACATCGGTCAAGAACATCCTGAAATACCTGAAAAGGACTAAGGATATGTTTCTCGTTTGTGGAGGTGACAAAGAGCTAATCGTAAATGGTTACGTCGATGCAAGCTTTGACACTGATCCGGACGATTCTAAATCGCAAACCGGATACGTGTTTACATTAAACGGTGGAGCTGTCAGTTGGTGCAGTTCTAAACAAAGCGTCGTGGCGGGATCTACGTGTGAAGCAGAATACATAGTTGCTTCGGAAGCAGCAAATGAAGGAGTCTGGATGAAGGAGTTCATGTCCGATCTAGGTGTCATACCTAATGCATCGGGTCCAATGAAAATCTTTTGTGACAATACTGGTGCAATTGCCTTGGCAAAGGAATCCAGATTTCACAAAAGAACCAAGCACATCAAGAGACGCTTCAATTCCATCCGGGATCTAGTCCAGGTGGGAGACATAGAGATTTGCAAGATACATACGGATCTGATTATTGACTTTAGTGCAAGTGGGAGACTGAAGGAAATATGCCCTAGAGGCAATAATAAAGTTATTATTTATTTCCTTATATCATGATAAATGTTTATTATTCATGCTAGAATTGTATTAACCGGAAACATAATACATGTGTGAATACATAGACAAACAGAGTGTCACTAGTATGCCTCTACTAGACTAGCTCGTTAATCAAAGATAGTTATGTTTCCTAACCATGAACAAAGAGTTGTTGTTTGATTAACGGGATCACATCATTAGGTGAATGATCTGATTGACATGACCCATTCCATTAGCTTAGCACCCGATCGTTTAATATGTTGCTATTGCTTTCTTCATGACTTATACATGTTCCTATGACTATGAGATTATGCAACTCCCGTCTGCCGGAGGAACACTTTGTGTGCTACCAAACGTCACAACATAACTGGGTGATTATAAAGGTGCTCTACAGGTGTCTCCAAAGGTAGATGTTGGGTTGGCGTATTTCGAGATTAGGATTTGTCACTCCGATTGTCGGAGAGGTATCTCTGGGCCCTCTCGGTAATGCACATCACATAAGCCTTGCAAGCATTGCAACTAATGAGTTATTGTGAGATGATGTATTACGGAACGAGTAAAGAGACTTGCCGGTAACGAGATTGAACTAGGTATTGAGATACCGACGATCGAATCTCGGGCAAGTAACATACCGATGACAAAGGGAACAACGTATGTTGTTATGCGGTCTGACCGATAAAAGATCTTCATAGAATATGTAGGAGCCAATATGAGCATCCAGGTTCCGCTATTGGTTATTGACCGGAGACGTGTCTCGGTCATGTCTACATTGTTCTCGAACCCGTAGGGTCCGCACGCTTAAGGTTTCGACGACAGTTATATTATGAGTTTATGAGTTTTGATGTACTGAAGTTTTGTTCGGAGTCCCGGATGTGATCACGGACATAACGAGGAGTCTCGAAATGGTCGAGACATAAAGATTGATATATTGGAAGCCTATATTTGGATATCGGAAGTGTTCCGGGTGAAATCGGGATTTTACCGGAGTACCGGGAGGTTACCGGAACCTCCCGAGAGGTATGTGGGCCTTAGTGGGCTTTAGTAGAAGAGAGGAGAGGTGGCCAGGGCTGGGCCGCGCGCCCCTTCCCCCCCCCCTAGTGCGAATAGGACAAGGAGAGGGGGGCGGCGCCCCCCTTCCTTCTCTCTCTCCTCTTTCCCCCCTCCCGAATCCTATTCCAACTAGTAAAGGGGGGGAATTCTACTCCCAGAGGGAGTAGGACTCCTCCTGGCGCGCCCTCCCTGGCCGGCCGCACCTCCCCCTTTGATCATTTATATACGGAGGCAGGGGGCACCCCTAGACACACAAGTTGATCCACGTGATCATATTCTTAGCCGTGTGCGGTGCCCCCTTCCACCATAGTCCTCGATAATATTGTAGCGGTGCCTAGGCGAAGCCCTGCGACGGTAGTACATCAAGATCGTCACCACGCCGTCGTGCTGACGGAACTCTTCCCCGACACTTTGCTGGATCGGAGTCCGGGGATCGTCATCGAGCTGAACGTGTGCTAGAACTCGGAGGTGCCGTAGTTTCGGTGCTTGATCGGTCGGGCCGTGAAGACGTACGACTACATCAACCACATTGTGCTAACACTTCCGTTGTCGATCTACAAGGGTACGTAGATCACACTCTCCCCTCTTGTTGCTATGCATCACCATGATCTTGCGTGTGCGTAGGAAATTTTTTGAAATTACTACGAAACCCAAAAGGATGGTCTCTTGTATTGGGCCTAGATCATTGGACTGTCATGCTTTGTACTCGTCGATCTTAACAGTGGAGTCAACTCTTGAAAATATATTTTCATAGTGAAAACACTCTACCGCTTCTGGGTCCTCCTCGATCGTCAAAATGGTTCCTACTACTCAATGCCCTTTTACACTGTTTCACCAACATGCGGCCATGTAGGTTCGGGCTCCGATGCCATCCACTAAATTATAGTGCGATACTTCAGGAGGAGACTCATCTTGGTCGTAGCGTGGCAGTAATGAGTCATCATATCACAAAACCCCACCTCCCGTAGTAAGTTGGACGAACGAAGCAACTATCATTTCACTCTTCGCTGAATCTGCCTCTTCCTCATCTTCTTCAAGAAAACCACCACTCGCATCTGCAATTGATCTTGTCTCCCAACGAAGGAAGGTGAGTGAATCAGTGGTGTTGCTATATTTCCTTTCCAATATTTTCTTTTGCAAAGCACTAATCGATCGTCACTCCCTTTTTTGTTTCAATGTCATTACAATTGTGTTTTCATTTCGATTGCGATCTATTTGTTAGTTTCCT
Organism: Triticum urartu; assembly: GCF_003073215.2. Classification (NCBI taxonomy): domain Eukaryota; kingdom Viridiplantae; phylum Streptophyta; class Magnoliopsida; order Poales; family Poaceae; genus Triticum; species Triticum urartu. Next base: position 529,898,767 of record NC_053024.1, read on the forward strand.
GATGGTGATCTACCGGGAAAATATTTTCCAATGTTGGCAGACAAACCCATCATGTGGCATTTCACTAGACAAACCGTTGATTCCTCAACATCAGAGACAATGTTCTCCGAGCACTGGACAACAAGTTGGAGCAGATGCAGGAACCCCCCCCTCCCCCGAGGCAAAGAGTTCCAAGAAGATGAAGACCACCACCAACCCGACCCCATAAACGCCCACGACAAGTACTGAGTTGCTCAAGGCCATGTTTGAGGTGATATCCCCCCTCTTTGTGGAGGAGCAGTTTCTCCGCAAGATGGACCCCTTAAAGGATGCCCTCTTATGGATGGGATCCTCGATAAGCTGTCCAAGGTGATTTTGTTCTTACCGATCTTGATTGTGGTTTTTCGTGTATATTCCAATTTTTTACTCTATACCTAGTATGTGGATGATAAAAAAATGTCATATTTATTATCTTCAATTCCATGCCATTTTATGACAAACGTGTTTTGTCATGGATGTGTCCTATTTTTTGTAATATCTAACTTTTAGGTAAAAAGGGATAGAGAAGCTGGCTTAAACCGAAGTTGAAGTACCAAGCGATGCAACATTGAAGTATGAGCCGCATGGACCATTGCTTCTCCACTTCAAGGCTCTAATATATTTTGACATATCTTATAGCTAATGCATAATATGTCTAATTTTAAGTAGAATCCAAACACCTTAGAGAAAAATGGGAGAAATCACCGGATATATCGTGTGTTCTAGTCGAGTTGCAACACTAGCAAGATCAGACCACCACAATTCAACCAAGCTAGTGTGAGTACATGGTTTACGAGATGCACCTTTTAAATTACTTCTCACTCTACCTACCAATGCAATACTACGCAATCTTGGGTATCCACGACAAAAATACCAAAGCCTCGATGTAATTATTATTATCTTTGAGGTGCTTTGTACTTCTGATGTATCTTTATAATGGAACTGATATTTTTTTCAAAAAAGACTGATCGAACATGCCTAAACACACTCATATCCATCGCACATATTGAAGGAAATATGCCCTAGAGGCAATAATAAAGTTATTATTTATATTTCCTTATATCATGATAAATGTTTATTATTCATGCTAGAATTGTATTAACCGGAAACTTAGTACATGTGTGAATACATAGACAAACAGAGTGTCACTAGTTTGCCTCTACTTGACTAGCTCGTTGAATCAATGATGGTTATGTTTCCTAACCATAGACATGAGTTGTCATTTGATTAACGGGATCACATCATTAGAGAATGATGTGATTGACTTGACCCATCTGTTAGCTTAGCACGATGATCGTTTAGTTTGTTGCTATTGCTTTCTCCATAACTTATACATTTTCCTATGACTATGAGATCATACAACTCCCAAATACCGGAGGAACACTTTATGTGCTACCAAACGTCACAACGTAACTGGGTGATTATAAAGGTGCTCTACAGGTGTCTCCGATGGTGTTTGTTGAGTTGGCATAGATCGAGATTAGGATTTGTTACTCTGATTGTCGGGGAGGTATCTCTGGGCCCTCTCGGTAATGCACATCACTATAAGCCTTGCAAGCAATGTGACTAATGAGTTAGTTGTGGGATGATGCATTACGGAACGAGTAAAGAGACTTGCCGGTAATGAGATTGAACTAGGTATTGAGATGCCGACGATCGAATCTCGGGCAAGTAACATACCGATTACAAAGGGAACAACGTATGTTGTTATGCGGTTTGACCGATAAAGATCTTCGTAGAATATGAATATGAGCATCCAGGTTCCACTATTGGTTATTGACCGGAGATGAGCCTCGGTCATGTCTACATAGTTCTCGAACCCGTAGGGTCCGCACGCTTAACGTTCTGTGACGATTTGTATTATGAGTTATGTGATTTGATGACCGAAGTTTGTTCGAAGTCTCGGATGAGATCGGGGACATGGCGAGGAGTCTCAAAATGGTCGAGACGTAAAGATCGATATATTGGAAGGCTATATTCGGACATCGAAAAGGTTCCGAGTGATTCGGGTATTTTTTGGAGTACCGGAGAGTTATGGGAATTCATATTGGGACTTAATGGGCCATATGGGAAAGGAGAGAAAGGCCTCAAGGGTGGCCGCGCCCCTTCCCCATGGACTGGTCCGAATTGGACTAGGGAAAGGGGGCGTCCCCTTCCTTCCTTCTCCTTCTCCCTTCCCTTTTTTCCTATTCCATGTGGGAGGTGGAATCCTACTAGGACTAGGGAGTCCTAGTAGGACTCCACACTTTGGGCACGCCCTATGAGGGCCGGCCTCCTCCTCCCTCCATCCTTTATATACGTGGCCAAGGGCACCCCATAGACACACAAGTTGATCATTGATCTCTTAGCCGTGTGCGGTGCCCCCTCCACCATAATCCACCTCGGTCATATCGTAGCGGTGCTTAGACGAAGCCCTGTTCTGGTAGCATCATCATCACCGTCATCACGCTGTCGTGCTGACGAAGCTCTCCCTCGACACTCTGCTGGATCATGAGTTTGTGGGACGTCACCAAGCCGAACGTGTGCAGATCGCGGAGGTGTCGTACTTTCGGTACTAGGATCGATCGATCGTGAAGACGTACGACTACATCAATCGCGTTGTCATAACACTTCTGCTTACGGTCTACGAGGGTACGTAGACAACACTCTCCCCTCTCGTTGCTATGCATCACCATGATCTTACGTGTGTGTGGGATTTTTTTTGAAATTACCGCGTTCCCCAACACATATCGGTTGGATTTGAGTAGTATCGGACGAGACAAACCTATAAAGATAATTTAGGGGTTCGACTAGTTAGTGAATTCACGACACCTTATATTATGCGAGGGAGTAAGGAGAATAGGGTGATCCATTGTCACTTGTGTGCATCGTGCCCCCCTCCACCTCTCCAACGAAGACGTACCTTCCCCGAAGGAGGAAACTTCAAAAACACATCCCCATCTTCACTTGCGGTTACTTCTATCCTTTACTTCGTGCAAGCTTGTTATACAATGTTGTCTCTTAGCTTGCACTTATTGTTTGTTGTTTTTGTCATATATGTTGTCAACCTAGTTGCATATCTTGACAACCTACTTTTGTTGAGCCTAAAATTAGCAAAAGAAGTTAAAAATTGTTAGTCGTCTATTCATCACTCCCTCTAGTCGATCATATTGATCCGTTCAGTCGTTTGAGGATTATCGGTGATGGCTAGACTAAGAGTTTGAAACAGAGGGGTGAATATTTCACTAACCTAGTTTTCCACAATGTCGTCGAGAAGAGGCTCCGATAGGCGGCTGCGAAAGTCAAGTTGGATATCCAGTGGCATTTGGCAGTGGTGCATAGGTGAGGAATTTGGGGTTGGATACGGAGGGGGAGACGATTCGAGCAATGAGAAAGTGAGGAGAAACAAGCTCGATTTTTTTGGTGGAACGTCTCTCTTCAAGTAAAGATGGGATTTTATATTAATTTATCAGGTGGATGGTCTCTTGTATTGGGCCTAGATCATTGAACTGTCGTGCTTTGTACTCGTCGGTCTTAACAGTGGAGTCAACTCTTGAAAATATATTTCCATAGTGGAAACACTCCATCGCTTCTGGGTCCTCCTCGATCGTCAAAATGGTTCCTGCTACTCAATGCCCTTTTACACTATTTCACCAACATGCGGGCCATGTAGGTTCGGGCTCCGATGCAATCCACTAAATTAGAGTGCGATACGACAGGAGGAGACTCACCTTGGTCATAGTGTGGCAGTAATGAGTCATCATATCACAAAACCCCACCTCCCGCAGTAAGTTGGACGAACGAAGCAACTATCATTTCACTCTTCGCTGAATCTGCCTCTTCCTCATCTTCTTCAAGAAAACCACCACTCGCATCTACAATTGATCTTCTCTCCCAACGAAGGAAGGTGAGCGAATCAGTGGTGTTGCTATATTTCCTTTCCCATATTTTCTTTTGCAAAGCACTAATCGATCGTCACTCCCTTTTTTGTATCAATGTCAATTGCAATTGTTTTTTCTTTTCGAATGCTATCTATTTGTTAGTTTCTTGATGGTGATCCTGGAGTACTGGGCAAATATTTGCCGATGTTGGCGGACAAACCCATCGTGTGGCATTTCACTAGACAAACCGTTGATTCCTCAACATCAGAGACAATGTTCTCCGAGCACTGGACAACAAGTTGGAGCAGATGCAGGAACCCCTCCCCCTCCCTCGAGGCAGAGAGCTCCAAGAAGACGAAGGCCACCACCAACCTGACCCCATAAACGCCCACGACAAGTACTGAGTTGCTCAAGGCCATGTTTGAGGTGATACCCCCCGTCCTTGTGGAGGAGCAGTTTCTCCGCAAGATGGACCCCTTAAAGGATGCCCCCCTGTGGATGGGATCCCCGATGAGCTGTCCAAGGTGATTTTGTTCTTACCGATTTGGATTGTGGTTTTTCATGTATATTCCATGTTTTTTACTCTATACCTAATATGTGGATGTTAAAAAAAGTCTGATTTATTAGCTTCGATTCCATGCTATTTTATGACAAACATGTTTTTCTCATGGATGTGTCCTCTTTTTGTAATATCTAACTTTTAGGTAAAAAAAAGGATAGAGAAGATGGTTCAAACCAAAGTTGAAGTACCAAGCGATGCAACATTGAAGTATGAGCTGCATGGACCATTGCTTCTCCACTTCAAGGTTCTAATATAGTATGACATCTCTTATAGCTAATGCATCATATGTCTAATTTTAAGTATAATCCAAACACCTTAGAGAAAAACAGGAGAAATCACGGGATATATCGTGTGTTCTAGTCGAGTTGCAACACTAGCAAAATCAGACCACAACAAATCAGCCGAGCTCAGTTGCGAGAGCTTGTAACCCGAGTGGGGGCATTAAGGTGATGTGGACATTGTTGTAGCGCTGCGGGCCTGGTCTGAGAATGCTACTGTTGGCCCGCCCGTTCCAAGTTGAGTAGTGGACCGCTTGGGCTCTATGCGAAAGCTGGGCCTCATGGTCCATAATGTGGCAGGCACAACGTGAGGCTGGCTTCATAGAGCAGAGACCACAACAAATCAACCAAGCCAGCGTGAGTACGTGGTTTACGAGTTGCACCTGGTAATATATTCTCACTTTACCTACCAATACAATGCTACGCAATCTTGGGTATCCGCGACAAAAAGACCAAAGCCTTGATGTAATTTTTATTATCTTTAAGGTGCTTTGTACTTTCAATGAATCTTTATAATATATCTGATATTTTTGCAAAAAAAAGAAAGAGAAAAAAAAAAGAGAAGCCACGTAGAGGAGGTGGAACACATGCCCTACCGAATGATCCTGTAGCAGGGGCGCAACGAACCTTGCGACACGTCTCCCATCTATGTACACAGCCCATTTTGTAGCCCCCACACACATGCCGACCCAACCACTCCCCTTGCTCTACGTACGCATACACTGCTGATTACGTCAATGTTTTGGCCAGACAAGTACAGGAGGACGCTTTCGCAAAAGGAAGTAGTACAGAGAGACGCAAGCAGCGTGGAAGGAGAAGAATCACATTTCCTTCCAGTCTTATATCCACGCAAGCACGCGTACGGGCAAGCAGCGTGCGGTGAAGTCGATCGCGCCCGCGCTGGTAATATCGAGGAGGCTTATTACTGCGTCACAAGTGTATTACTACGTGCACTTGCTTGACAAATGACAAGGAGTCGAGGCTGCCGGGTATACAGCTCAGCTGCACACACATTTGCGGCTATCCGACCTGCAGTGTTGTGTCGTGCTCGCTCTGCTCGCCCCCATGAACGGGACGAGATCCACCGCGCCCGTGGTCTCGCGGGATGCGAGTGCTCACAGCGTTGCCTGCGGAGTGCCTAGTGCTCGTGCTCCATCCAACATGCACGTTGGTGCGCGCCTGCATGTAAGAGCATCTTCACTCGCGTCCCCAACAGATTCAGGGCAAAAAAATTTGCGCCGGCATCGAAAAAACCCTAGTCGCCCCTTGGATGCCGAATTCAGTCGGTCTAGCCCATTTTTTGGCCCGACGACCCCGGACCGAACCCAACGCCCTAGGAGGGAGGGGGGAGGGGGAGCGCTTGGGGGCTGCGGCGGAAGGAAAAGCCACTCCTGGGCCATCACTGTCAGGCGAAAAAGTATTTTGCACGTCCAGACTCGGCCCCCGCGCGCATGCCCCGTTCCGCCGCCGTGCCGATCCCGGCGCCGCCTAGCTACCCACCGCCGCTAGAAAGGCCATTCCCCCGCCGGAAAAGAGAGGATTTGTCGCGGCAGCCTCCACCCCGCTCCTGGGCGAGCTTTTCGGCGCTCCGGTCACGCAGGCAGGGATACCGGCGGCTGCGCGCCTACCACACTCGTCATGTGTTCGGTGATTTGTTTGCTCGGCGATGGACTCGGATGACGAGGAGACGTTCACGGCGCTGCTGGAGGAGGAAGCCGATGCCAACGCCCAAGACGAAGAGCACCTCATGTTCCTCGCTGCTCTGGTCGGCCTGTTCGTGAGCAATGCAAAGCCGCGGCGAGGTGGCTCGGCGCCGGGCCACCTGAAGGCAAAGCAAAGTGATCGATTGGAAGGCTATTGCCCGCTCTACGTTGACTACTTCGCTGACGCTCCACTGCGCGGCGAGAAAGTATTTCGTCGCCGTTATCGGATGAGCCAAAAGCTCTTCCTTAGGATTGTGAATTCCATCTCTAAGTTCGACAGCTACTTCAAGTGTAAGAAGGATTGCACCGGCACATTTGGGTTCACCTCACTCCAGAAGTGCATGACAACTATGAGGATGCTTGCAGGCGGAGTTCCTGGTGATATACAGGAAGACTATGGACGTATGGATGAGTCCACCACCATTGACTGTTTGTACAGGTTCTGCAGAGCAGTGGCGACAGTGTTTGGACCACGATACTTGTGATCACCCTATGCCGAAGACACTGTTCGGATCCTAGCACAGAATGCAGCAAGAGGATTTCCTGGGCTTCTGGAGGCAATGCATGCAGTCATGTGCCTTTTTACATCCTCTGCCAAGCAAATGGACAGTTTTTCCATGCCCAATGCAAGCAGTCCTATGTCAAGCTTGTTGAAGGTCATGCTCCTTCGGTGAACTTCGAGGTCAATGGACGCCACTAGAACAAGGGATACTACCTAGCAGATAGCATCTATCCGAGATGGTCCACATTTGTGAAGACTATCTCAAACCCTGTGCCAGGAGGCAAGAACTTCTGCTTTGCCAAGTGTCAGGAGGCTTGCATGAAGGATGTCGAGCGGGCATTTGGTGTGCTTCAATCTTGATCTGCTGTTGTCCGGTACCCCGCCCTGACCTGGTCGAAAGATCAGATTGGGATGTCATGACTTGCTGTGTCATTTTGCATAACATGATCATTGAGAGCGACCAGGAAGAGCCAGTGTTTGACACTGAAACATATTACAGGCAGGGTCTTCTTGCCCAAGTTGATCACCAGTTCCTGGCAACCTGGACTGCCTTCCTCAATATGCGTTAGGAGATCCGAGACCCACAGGTGCATCAACAACTATAGCATGATCTGGTGGAGCACCCATGGAGGCTCAAGGGCAATGCCTAGCTCGACGTGTGATGAAATATGAGTTTTTATTTGTTGAACTATTTGATTTGTATTGATTTGTTGAACTATTTGATTTGTATTAATTTCTGTGATGAACTATGTGATAAAAACTAGTTTTTGTTGAATTTGTGCCGAAGCATGCCGAATATGGGTCAAAATCGGTCAAATTTGCGTCGAAAGTGTGCCAATTTGCGCCAAAAGTGAGACGAAATCGGCGGCTGGGGGCGATCTTGAGGGGCCGGCTGGGAACCCGACCCCCCCCCCACCGATTTTTTCGCCGGTTGGCCCCCGGGCGGCGCTATTTCAAGCCCCTGGGGGGGCGAACGGCTGGAGATGCTCTAACGCGGGCCGGACTCCTCGAACACCTTCTATATATCTGCACAGATGGCTCGGTCAATGATCAATCACAAAAATCGTGACCCAACGACACCCCTCGTATTGGCTCTATATGTCCGAGCTAAGAGCATCTACAGCCGGACTTGGCAATTCCGACCGCTCAAACGCCCGCAGACAAGCCCGGGCGCGTCCATGGACAGTGACCTGTCACGCCTCAAAAAATGCATTCCACATCTGGATACCTCAAATCCATATTATTACATGCAATGTGAACCTAATCTAAGCAGAGGTCATCCGATTGCACTCCCCGCTCGCTCGGCTCCGCCCTGCTCATGTCCGGCGGCCGACTGCACTCCTCGGAGTGTTGGTCTGGTGGCGGGCAAGGTAGAGTAGGGCATGGGACACGAGCCGACTCACAAGACTCAAGGCGCCGCCGTCTCCCATGGCCTACTCTTCCTCGTCGGAGCCCGGAACCCGAACGGTGCCGGTGGACGTTAGATCGATGACAGGTCCATCTAGGGATGAGTCGCCGACCTCCACCACGATGTAGTTGCAGCGCCCGAACTGATGCGCCATACGGGGTACTGGAGAATGCGACTCCGCCTCGCCGACGTCCGCCGCCGCGAGGGCTGCCGCCGCCTCCCGTGCCCCGTGCCTTGCACGGCGGGCACGCCGTGCCATGGCCTCGTGGGATGATGGTGCGTGCCAAATATCAACATGCCACCAGAGGGGTTGCGCGTCTACCGGCACGTTCGGACACCACACAGACCGCACGGCCTCCGGTGAGGTAGCTACGGCCGGCCTAGCGTTGTATCCATGCGCCATTTGGGCGGATGCAGCCGTGCACAGGCCTCCTCCCGGGCGTGGCCGAGCGCAATCCGGATGACCATCTCGTCCTCGGGGCCGTGTGGGATGAGGTAGGGGTCGACGGATCTAGAGGTGAAAGACTCAGATCCGCTGCCCGCCATGCCAGTGATGACCGGAAGGAGGCGGAGGCGAGCTTGGGTGGCGGAGGGGAGTGGAGGTGAAGGGAGTGAAGCGTCTAGGGTTTGGTCCAGCGAGCGGATGGGGAGGGTTTTATGTGGGGTCGGGTGGGCCAGCGTGTGTCGGGGCCGGCGTGGCAAGCGTGCCCGGGCGCCCCATATCCGCCCCATATTTGGGCTGGATACGGGGGGTGTCGGTCAGCTTTGAGGGGTCTATCTGGGTCAAAAAATCGTGACCGGGTGGCCCGCCCGGGCGTATGAGGCGGGTTTGAGGCGTCCGGCTATAGATGCTCTAACCAGCACCTCTCATATCCAGTTCATATATACAGCAGATAAGGGGAGGGTCGGATGTCGTGGATCTAAGACTGACAGTAGAATGGGGGTAGGTATGAGGAGGCAAGATCCTAGCTATGGAGTAGTTGTACGCACGATTTTTACGAGTTCAGGCCCTTCTCGGAGGAAGTAACAGCCCTACGTCTCGGTGCCCTGAGGCGGTCGACTGGATTATACGTGTGTGTGTGTGTGTTTACAAAAGTGCGAACCCCTGTCCTAGAGGAGGGAGGTGGCTTATATAGAGTGCACCAGGACCCCAGCTCCTCTCCGTTATACAGAGTTCAATGCTCATAAAGGAAAGGCATTACAGGTAACGTCTACAGTAAATGTCATAAATGCTCATAATGCTATGGTTTAAGTCTTAACCGTTGCAGAGTGGAGGGTTCCTCATCTTCTGGTGGTCGAGTGTCTTCAAGGTGGTCGAGTGTCTTCAAGGAAGTCGAGTGAGCACATCTTCATGGTCGAGTGGATGATATTTTCTCTTCGACTGCTTCTGATTCTTTGTAAAGATGTCCTCGGGGAGGGTATGCTGGACAGGTCCATGACCCTACCCTAGGTACATAGCTTCATCATCGGACGCGTATGCCATGTCAGGTCCGGCTTACTCTAGCCTACCATGATCCCATATATATTCAACCATATCCGCATCTCGGATGAAAAACCTAGCTACTCTACTCGTCTCCGCTCCGCTCCACCAATAAGCTATGTTTCGGCGATCTTCGGCCTTCTCTGACAAGGTGGGTAGTGGATCTGACTCCGAGATTTCCCGATTCGTCCATATGGCTCTCCACCGCTCCATTGTGGAGTGCGCCCGACCGCGGTCGTATTCGATACGACGGGAATCCATTGCGTCCACGCAAATTACGCTTCGATCCGCCAGGGCTAGTGGTTCAAGACGCGTGACCACGACCTCACTAGACGTAGTGACCATCGTCTCGCGTTGTATCTTTAGGGTGGCGGCGCAACCGAGGTCAACGCCGACATGGCTCACTGCCCCTCCGTTGCGGATGTGCGGCGTGCCCGCCGTGCGAGGTAGAGAGTGTGGGATGCCGCGACAGCCGTTAAGGCCAAGACCGTGGAGGCGGAGTCGCACGTCGCGTTGGACGAGCAAGCCCTCCGTGTCCGCATCGTCGAGAAGCAACAACGTAGGAGGACCCACGCCCCCTCGTAACGGAGAACAACCGTGCGGCCCGTGCTATGGTCAGGCTGCCCCCTACCCCCTCCCAAAGAGGAGAAGGAGGATGACTGTGATGGGTCCGTCGGACGGCTCTGGCAACGAGCAGATCCTCCTCCATCGATTTTGCGTCTTTGTCCGTTACTTTCGCCACAAAAACGGCAAGAGCAACGACAAGGGCAACCATGGATGAACTTTCTCCATAGCTTTAGTATATAAATGTCAATTTTTAGTAATCCGATGACATGTATAATATAGTAGAGAATGCCATTTTTCGGAGACCGTTGACATGCATTATGGAATAGCCTAACCTATGTATGGGATCTAGATGTATTGCGTGAGTTAAGTTTATATTGCATGTGATTGTACGAATTTGATGATTTGCTAATGAGGTACCCTGTTGTGGACATGAACATTTGAGAGGTGACCGGCCACTGTTTGTGAACACGTCTATGTCTATGGACATTTAGGGGGCTGGATATCTATTTTTTTGTTAATTAATTTCACCTCAATAATAAATATACTTATTATACATGGACGCATGCACTATACTCCTACTGATTAATTTCACCTCAATAATATTTTTACAATAGTATTTTGGTAAAAAAAATAGTTGAGTATTTTGGTTATTAGTTTTTTTTGCGGGGTATTTTGGTTATTAGTTAGTACACTTATCATGGTATATTGCAGTAAATATATGGAGAAATTAGTTGGTACAATTATCATTCAGCACGGAAGTTTTTTGTGTATGCTATATTTATCAGGGCACAATAATAATTGTATTTTTTTTGCAAAATATTTGCATCTATTTTGGGAAATCTTATCTGGCTGACGTCCCTGGTAGATCAACCCCAGCAAACACCCCTTGGTCGGTTGGCAGTTTTTGGCCAAAAATTCAAACACGTACCCTAAAGAAAAGAACTGCCATGGCAGTTTCTAAAAACTACCAGCCCCACACCCCTTAAATGCAATGAAAACTGCCGGAGACCTGCGTTTCAAAAAAAAAAATGCAATGAAAACTGCCAGGAGACCTCCGTTTCAAAAAAAAAAAACTGCCAGGAGACCACTTTGTTTGGCACCGAACATTCACCAGGGACGATCTTCTGCACAAATGTGATCATACTTATTCATGGGCTCGTTCAGTCTCTACTTTTAATGAACAAGTTGGTGAATCGTCTTCACGGTTTATTTTTGCTGGGTTTTTTTCGCCTCTCCTTCCACCACCCCCTCCCACCCTGGTCCGCGGTTTATTTTCGCTGGTTTTTTTTCCGTCTCTCCTCCCACCACCCCCTCCTACCCTGCTCCATCGGTTTATTTTTTTCTTCACTCTTTATTACAACCAAAACTTTCCTAACGTATAACAAATCATGGATCTGACTTCCTTAAATTATGCAAATCAATCGATTCTTTTTATTGGTTCAATTTGTTTTAGAAAACAAATAACAGATTTTCAGAAAACAAATAATACATTCTAATCTAACTTTTTTAAATTATGCAAATCAATCGATTCCTTTTATTGGTTCAATTTGTCTTAGGAAACAAATAACAGATTTTCAGGAAACAAATAATACATTTTAATCTAACTTTCCTAACTTATCTAAATCAATCGATTTCTGTTATTAGTGAAATTTGTTATAGAAAACAAATAACAGACACGCCACAACTTTCCTCCCAATAAATAATTTCTTAACATTTGCAAACTTTCCTAATCAGACACGTCACAAATGGGCCGGTACTGATATTACGTTACCAAACAATAAAACCCCATTTGCATAGAAATTAGTTCAAAAATCCTAACTTTCCTAAATTTTTACCTTTCCTTGATAACAACCAATATTTCCTATGTTTTTCACCTATTGAATGAAATCACCCCTCCATCGATATTAACATTTTTTTGAACTAACATCTTCGGGTTGTGATTTTTTTTGCGATTCTTTCCAATTGTGACCTCTCCTTCCACTCCGGCTCCTTCTCGCATAAACACCTCCAACACAGCCAGGTGACACCGCCCCAGACCTCCTGTCTCTCCACACCTTCTCCGCCACCTCCTTCTCGTACTCCATTAACAATCCCTCTGCCGCATTTGTCCACGGCGGTGTCGAGGGCATGGCGCAGCAGCGTACCAGCGGTAGAGCAGCGCATAGCAGCAGGAAGCAACACGCGGCAGGCGAGGCGAGCGATCGACAGTGGAGGGCAGAGATGCGGCCGGCGTGGCTGAGGGGCGGTCGGCAGAAGATGGCCACGACTGGAGGCGGAGCGAGGCAGGGGCGCGACAGCGGGGCGAGCGAAGGGATAGTCGGCAGCAGACGGGGCGAGCGCAGCCAGCGAGAGTGTGGCGCGCAGCCAGGGTGTGTGTCGCGCGGGGCACAGTGGTGCGGTGGCTGCGGCGAGCGCGACGGCAGCGGCGGGTGCGACCGACGCGGTGTAGCACAGGCGTGGGCATGGAGAGGGAGTGGCCCCGCGGGCGCGGAAGAAGAGCGGCAGGCTCGGGCATGGGCGTGCATAGGAGCGGGCATGTGCCACGGGGTCAATCCGAGGAGCTCGGTGGCTACCCTGCAATGGCCATGGCGGACGGCGGTTCTCGGCCACGGCGAAATACCTAACGAGAGCAAACGAGAGAGGAAACCGGGGAAAGGCAAGAGGAGATCATGGCGGTGTCAATGCCGCCCTAGGGGAAGACATGGGAGCTCACGGCGGCGCGGATCGAACGGCAATGTCGCGGTGGCCCAAGGTTGAGGAAGACGGCAACGACGTCGATGCGGGGGTGCTGGACTTGATCTCGTTGGCGCAGACGAAGTAGCGAAGGCGTTCGGAGCTCCTCAACAAGCTCCTAGCCCACAGGGAGGACAGTGGCCATGTGGACGGGGTCGGTCATGGTGGCCGTGGTGTCTGACTTCGTCTAGATCGACGGGATCGAGCGAGTGAGCGAGGAGAAGTGGATTTGGGAGGGGGCGTCGAGGAGGAGTGAGGCCATGGGGGCAGGGAAGGAAGAGCGTCACCCTTATCCATTCCCCTTCGATGCCAGCGAGGTTGTCGGGCGGGAGCCCGACTCTGTAGCGACGCGGCTCGGGGAACAGGAGAAGACGACCGCGCGGGGACTGGACTGCTGAGCCGGTTCGGTGGCAAGGCCCGGGGGCAGGGCGAATCCCCTTTTACATCGTCCTTTTGGTTTTTCAATGTATTCTAATCTGTTTCTCCTTTTTAACACCGTTTTCTATTTATTCTTATCAATTAAATGATCTCTACTCCTAATGTCTCAGTTGATAGTCTCCGTTCCGGGTTTATTTTCGTTCCACCCCCCGAGTGAGGGAGAGGGGGAGAGAGTGAGGAAGAGAGAGGGAGAGGGTGTGTGTGTGTGAGAATTCGATGGTAAAAAAGATCGTCAATGTCACTTAATATGTATGAAAATATTAAATGTAATATTAACATAATTGATATTGAACTTTTAAAGTTAATATGACCCCCTTGCAACGCACGGACGTTCTTTTAGTATATCTTGGTTTCTTTATGCCTCTAGCAAAATCCCATGCCCTGTGTGGTAATACCATGAACAATTCCTTTCTGAAAAGGATATATGTGCATATCATGTACTTCCTCCGTTTCAAAGTAAATGTCTTAATTTTAATGTAATTTTATATTAAGGTTATACTGAAATCGAGACATTTATTTTAGGACGAAGGCAAGGCACATCATGCGGCATTTGTCAACCCTCTGGTGTATAAAAAGAAAACTGTTAGACGCGATCAAGCGAGAGCTTTCGTTTTTGGTTAAATTGAATTCGTTGAGATGCGTATTGGCATGGGTGCGAGACACGGTTCCTTCTCCGATGGTATTTGTCCCCTAATTGAATGCGCATTTGTCCACTACGGGTCTCTAAATGAGAAACATATCAAGCGGCCTTCAATCATGCCAACAGTGACGGCGGCAGCTAGCGTGCGGCATGCGGTCCATGCATGCCCAGCCCTCAAATCACCGCACGTACTACGTGCCTTCTTTGCCGATTGAAATCACCGCATGTACTACGGTGCCACACGCGCGCACCCCGATCGTTTGGATGGACCAAGCTGATTTTTTACAGAGAGCCTTCCACTCTCGCATGGCAATGGCATGATGAGCCCATGAGATGAGAACCAGCCTTAACCAAAGTACACGATTGAGGAGTGGCAATGATTTAGGCACGGGGCCCCTCCCAAAAGCCAAAACGATAAGAGAAATGTAAAAAAGCTAGAATGAGTAGAGACACGCTCAATCCTAATTCTTCTTGAAACTCGCTCTGCAAATTAAGTCAGCAAGTGAGTCGTAGCACTGCTGACTGGTGAGTGGCAGAAATCAGAGAGTGATCAGGAGCTAGGCCGCGCAGACACAGCAGAAAGAACACAACCAGTTGCCCCATACGCCATTGTACACAAATACAGAGTCGTCTATATAGTATCCCTACAGCGGAGGCCGGCCAGGATCCTGCCAAGGTACCCCTATATAAAAAGCTCGAACATGCCCGCACCAAAAGGACCCGAGACCAGGTGAGGTTCTCCCCCAGCTCCCTCGCTCGCTCGTCGGTGTAGCGTGCACATCACCCAGCTCCTCCCACCGTAGCTGGCCGCCTTATGAGCTAGCAGCTCTCGCCAGCTCGGCGCAGCGGCCGACCGGGGGCGGCGGGGATAGATAGGGATAGCGGAAGAGCAAGGGTCGGTCCGGGAGAGGGGTGGAGGCTGACCGACCGGTCGTCGATCGGCTCAGTTGAGTGAGAGCTAGTCATGGAGACCATCCGGTGCTGCATCGCGTGCATCCTGCCGTGCGGCGCCCTGGACGTGGTGCGCATCGTGCACTCCAACGGCCGGGTGGAGGAGATCAGCGAGCCCGTGCTCGCCGGCGAGATCATGAAGGCCTACCCCAAGCACGTCCTCCGGAAGCCGCCCTCCACCTGCCCCGCCGACGGCGGCGCCGGCATCGTCGTGCAGAAGCCCGTCATCCTGCCGCCCAATGCCGAGCTGCAGAAGGGCAAGATCTACTTCCTCATGCCGGTCATGGCCCCGGCGCCGGACAAGCCCGCCGCCAAGCCCAAGGCGCCCGCGCCCGCTCCACCCGCGGCCGCGCCTGCGCCCGCGGCGAGGAGGCGGCGGAGGAGGAAGGAGTCCGCCGAGGCCGCCGCCGGCGGCGGCAACAACGCGGCAGCGGCGTCCCTGCAGAGCGCGGGGGGCGAGAAGGAGCGGCTGCTGGCGAACGAGAGGTACCTGTCGGAGATCATGAAGGAGAAGGCGTCGACGGCCAGGGACCGGCGGCGCGGGCGCGTGGCCGTGTGGCGGCCGCACCTGGAGAGCATCACCGAGGATGACTTGTAATCAGACAAGGTGTTGGTTTCTTTTTTCCTTCTTCTTCTTCTTTTCATCTTTTCCTTTGGATTCTCTAGTTTACTTCCTCTCCTGTTAATTCCCTCTGCTTGCGCCTCGGCCCTCTTTTATTTTTTTGCCCATCTTTCCCCGGCCCGCCTCCTTTAGAGCGAGCATCACCCTCCCCCCTGCGCCCTTTACAGGGTGAATGATGCCTTTGTGAAGAAAAAAGATACAATTTTTGCTAGTACGTAGTACCATGCATCTTTCTCTTTACGATTTCCTAATTACAGTAGCTGTAGCTGGTACAGGCAGCGCAATCCACGTCCCGATTTTGTTCAAACACCTTCCAGAGGAAAAGACGTGCAAATCGCACCAACAGATGGATGGATCATGGACGCATGACCCCCTACCTTTTCTCCCACACTTGCTACTAGTAAGAACTCCATTAAAACTGTTTTTCCTTCTATTTTTCCAGAAAAGTAGTCCTCCAAGTGGGCCACTGATATTGGCGCGGATTTGTAAAGAGAATTTTAGAACTCCGTGCAGCGGCCTACATTCCATATTTCACTCGGCCTTTTGTCCTCGGAGACGGAAGCGAGAGAAAGCTCGCAGAGCAGAGCGGCGAGCTCGCAGTGCGTGCATGTTGTTCTGATCATGATGAGTGCACGAAAGTTCTGAGCGCAAGTAATCAATGAGTAGACCAATGATTGCCGGCAAGGCCCCATCCCCCCTCCACTAGCACACACAGAGGGAGAGCTTTAAGCCGTGGATGTGGTGCCATGGGCGGGCGGACGCATACTCGCCACCCAACCACCGTCGCAACCACTGCTAAAGACTAATGGAGCCTAACAAAGACCAAGGAGGGAGATTAGGGTAGTAGTAGTGAGGATGGATAAACCAGAGCCTCCTCTGATCTAATCTAATGGAGCCTATGATGCGTTAGGAGGGCCTTGCTTTTTTCCTTTAATGATTTCTCTGTTCTCTGTATGGGCATGGGTTATGGTTCGCTGCTAGTAGCTATGTTGGCTACTTGTGCCTTGGCGTTATGGATATATTTGACGTAAAGATGGGCACGTACAATGTGTTGTGTTCCTTCTCCTCCTTTCTCTCCTTCCATCCAACGGGAGCAAGGCCTAGGGATGCCTTATTTGCTCCTCCCGCGAATCAGCGGCGTACACGTGGACGGTTGAACGCATCATATCTTTGGTAGCTACGAGGAGCAAACAATCTACAGTCAACACGTGTCCTTTATACATGATGAATCTTCTCCTTTAATCCGCTCATCACTTACTAGTAGTATAGTATGATACGTTGCATGATGATTTCTCATGGATTAGTTAATTAATCTACAACGTAAATTAAGGAGTATATATGATGCTGAATCATCACTGTCCAATGCACTAGTAGCCGCACTGCTGGGGTATTTGATTTGATGGACACACACACATGGGCAAATAAATTAAAGGCACCCTCCACTACTACCAGTCCCAGTCCTGCTGCAGCTGCTGGGCTCAGCCTAAGCCGAGCCCGTCTGTTTTATTTATGTTGCTGGGGATAGATGTCCACTAGGCGCAAGATTATCTTTCAACCATCTCCCACGCGCTCCCGCTTGTTTAATGGGCCTTCCCCATGAGAATGCGGCTCGGGATTTTCCTACTACCTCTCTTTCAGTTTACAGGGCGTGCGTGTAACCCTAAGTCGTTAATTTGACCAACCTAATACAAGTCACATATTATAAAAAATATATCAACATAAACTTTGGAGTTTCTACTTTCAAAAGATATATTTTTTGTGTGATATAGTTCATATTAGGGCGATAAAATTATCAACCTAGGTGTACGCGTAGGATTTGTAAATTGAAACGGAGGTAAGTAGCAGATTTCAAAGCTAGGCTGTAGCCTTGACGGGGCGCATAATGAGCACTTGTTTAGCCCCTCCCAAAATTCAGCCGTACCACGCCGTCGACTGGGGAGCGCACCGCTAGCTAGCCCCCAGCCCCATGCCATTCTATATGCTTGTATATCCATAAATCTCGCAGAATCATTGCTTCAGCATTGGCAGAATGATCACACAATTATAATAGGAAAAGCGAGTTCAAGCACACTGCCAGTAAACCCACTACATCCGCTCACCGTCGAAACGGATGCTATAGGGCAAAAACCTGAGCAGCATCACCAGCAAAACTAGACCTATTGCGTCACTCACAGCATGAAGAAAATGATTTCTTCTTGTTAATATCCACCAAATAACTCTGGGACGGGGAGGTAAATTACCGCCTTGCTTGCATCACACTACATGTGGATGCATGCATGGGCAACACATGCGATTTCATAATTAACGACCTCGGTTAACTTAGCTGGCTCCATGTGTGTGTACCCAAGCTTTTTTGTGGAGTCCGTGGCGTCCGGATTTGTAATGTCAAGTGGCGTGGCGTGGCGTGGTAGAGGTTGATGTTATTGTAGGTGAAAGAGACCTTTAAGCATATGCCAAAGCTCATGAACAATATAAATCGTGCATCTTGTCCCTGAGCTCCTTTGAAGGGGTGCCACCAGATGAGATGTTTAACGCCAACAGTAGGCGCCTTTTCTTTTGGTTGTACTGCACCACCACTATACCCTCCCCGGCTCGCGCCCACGACATGCACCAGAACGTGGAGGTGTCGACCTAATCGCTCGCTAGAGATCTCGAGGCTGATCAAAGAGGATTTAGCGATCTTGCCAACTTTCAAAGCTCGCCGGTGTGCATGTGCGAGTATAGGACTATAGGTGTGTGCGTGTGATCGGGCGTTGCTATAGGTGGGAGCGGAGGAGAAGGCTGGCGTTTTGAGTGAGTGTGTGTGTGTGTGTGTGTGTGTGTGTGTGTGTGTATGTGTGTGTGTGTGTGTGTGTGTGTGTGTGTGTGTGTGCGGGCCGTGTGGGCAAAAAAGAGTACAGTGGCACTACTGTTGATCTAGGCTTTGTGTGGGCCAAAACCCTTGTTTATGTACGCCAAGCCGTGGACCACAGGCAGCATCATGGTGATCTTCCATTAAGCACAGGCTCACACGCAAGTCCAATCCTTCTCTCTCTCCCTCCCTCCCTTGTTGTGGTCGCCTTTTGGTGTCAATTCTCGCTCGAATTGGAGATCATGTGCCCGGATGGCCTTTTGGCCAAAAGCTGGAGGGGCTCAACTGCTTCCAGGTGGTAAAAGTGGCCACCAAACCGATCTCAAAAGACCAGCTCTACGAGCCTATTACCTACTAAGTAGTACTAACTTCGGTTATATGACATGACACTGCTGCTAATCTGCGCACGTAATCCTCCTCGTCGTGCGCCTAACCTTTTCCTGGCTTCTTTAACCCTGTGCAGCAAACCAGTTGCTAATCAGTCGAGCTTCCGCAGAGTTGGCTACGATGTAAACGTTTTTAACTAGTCTTTTGCATAGCATCCATATTGTCGTACTAGAAACGTAAGAAGAGTCGAGTTCCGGATGTAAAACAAGTCATGAATGGTCTGAATTGTTTCGATTTATCTATATCTCTAAAGTACAGTACGTCTGAATTCCTCCATGTTTAGCCAAAAGGAGTGTACTGTTTCACGATGTGCCTTTTTCGTCAGCTGGCTCTTAAGTCTGTGTCGAAAAGACCACTGCTCCCTAGTCTTTTTCGCCAGTTAGCTCTTGGGTGGTGATGAATGGCCAGTGATCCAACCTGCTTAAAATGTTGATACATCTACAACATTTCTAGGCGCAAATCAATAATATATCTACACAAGTTGTTTTCGTCGGTTGTTATGGGGAAGAGTAGTATGTAGGCATTTTATCATTTTGCATATGAAACTGATAAGATTCTCCCTGCTTACCGGTCAATAACTCAATATGCATGGTGAAGTGACGCAAGGCGCGTAAACAACGCCAACGATGTATTTTTTAGCGTGTTGAAAACCATAAAAGAAAATTCAAACAATTCAAAACCAGAACATCCTTGAAGGCAATGTCATTTTTTTTGTGGGAGGCAATGTCAACTGTTGCAAATGGCTATAAGCGAGGGGAAATACCCTGTGGTTTATATGGAGAACAAAAATTGCAAAAAAAGACAAAAAAAATTAGAAGTTTTTTCAGAATAAACCTGACTTTCTTTTGCACTAGTACATAAATTTTCACGAATAAAAAATCAGCAGTGACTTCAGGGGAAAAATATTTGATATTATAGGTCACTATCTATATTGGTCGATTTTTTTTTCAAAAAGAAGTCAACGGGGGTTTTACTTTTTGTGGATTTTTTTACAAGTACAATAGAAGGTCAAGTTTATTTCAAAAATATTTTCAGATTTTTTTACTTTTCATTTAATTGCTATTTTTTCCATATAGGATGTATATACACCCATAGACCAAACATCCCTGTCCTATAAGCGAGGCGATAAATTTCGATAGCTCATCACTAGTCGTACGTAGGTGGGCCGGCCCGTTTACGCCCATTTCGATAGCTTATCACTCACTAGTCCTTTTTTAGCAATAGCTCATCTGTCATCACCAGTCAGGAAGGCCAAATCTTATTTGGTGCTTAACGCGCCAAATAGCGGGCAATTCTTACACAGTGGACGCCCTTTGTAATAGGACGGCCCATCTAACGTTTCGGCTGAAGCTCGTCCCGAGCTTTTGGAGCTTCCAGACCAGTTTTGGGAAGTTCTCGTAGGTTTTATTTTTCATTTCTGGGTTTTTTGACATGCTTATTAATTTTTATTTGGCCTTACTTTTCCATTTTTTTCAATTTTTTATTTTTAAATCCATGAATTTTTTTAAATTTATGATTCACATTTGTAAACTATTTTTAAAATTCATGAACTTTTTTTAAATGTGTGCATATTTTTAAAAATTGTAAACTTTTTTGAATTTCTAAACATTTTCAGATTCAAAAAAACCTTTTCTAATTTGTGAAGTTTTTTTTTCAAATCCGCGTATTCTTTTTTCAGAATCATGAACCATTTCCAGATTCATGAACATATTTTCTAATTCGTGATTTTTTAGGTCAGACAACTTTTTTATTTGAAAACCCGAAATATCATTTTCCTGAGGTAGTATTAAACCAGTCCATTTTTTTATTTTAAAAAGGGAACTCGTTTTCCTGAGACAGTACAACAGTACGAGTAGAAGGTGACCAAAAAAAGCGAAGCGAGCCGGCCGAACGAAGGAGCAACGGAGCATGGATAATGGGCAGTGGCCCACGAGTGTGACATTTGTGAAATCTTTGAATATTTCAAAATTAGGGAACTTTTTTTTAAAATTTGTGAATGTTTTTCATATCATGAACATTTTTTCAAATTCTTGAATTGTTTCAAATTTATGAATGTATTTAAAATTCTTTAATATTTTTAAAATTATGCATATTTTTTCCAAATTCATGAATATTTTTAAAATTATGCATATTTTTTCCAAATTCATGAATATTTTCTCAAACTTTGACATTTTGTAAATTCATGAACTTTTGTTTTGTAACTCAGGATTATTTTTGAAATTAATGAACCATTTTTCGAATTAGTGAAGATTTTTAAAATTCGCAAACAAGGAAACAAAATCTAAAAAAAGTATGTGAGGTACACGAGGAAACCGATATTGTTTTTTTTTGGGAAAACAAATTCGTCCGTGAGATCTGAGCAAGACCTTGTTATTATACGCTGAACCTGGCCCATTTACATGATGGCTATGAGCGATTGCTAATGGATGGCTCTAGGCGATACATATCATTCCCCTATTAATTGTACCATACTTTAGTAGATGTAGATTGTACCTATGTAGCAGATGTTACGTTTCAGCCCAAATTTATGCACTTGTAGTCCATATAAGCCAGCTAAACACATACGGCCTCGTCATTAGGTTATCCATCCATGGCGTCAAGTAAATGTTGAAGTGCACTTTTATCATTGCCTGGGGACGTGAACGTTGTGTCGCATGAGCTCGCTAAGAAGTGTTTTATTCTATGAGTTCATGTGCCTGAGTCGATGTGCCCCTTGATTTCGTTATGCAACGCCTCATGAAAAATGTAACTATTTATAGTTAATACAGCTAGCCATGATGGCGTTCGCTTAAATAGAAAAGAGGGGCACAACAAAGGTATTTTGGTATGAACTTCAAACAGACAACATTTCAAGCCAAAGTCCTCGAAAGAACCCACTTTAGTCACCCTATTCCTATGTTTTCTTTAAGCCCCGGTACTGACGAGGTTATCTCCCACAGGGTAGGCCCACAACGATATAAAGTCCAGTTAAGACCCAGTGAGACTTAAGCCCATATTTTTTGGCTGAAGACAATGCTAGTAATAAAATGATTTGTTAGTTGGTGTGGGCACCCGGAAAGAGAATTCCCTTACTCAATCAAAGGTCACCCGATTCACAGTGCAAGGCATACCCTCACTCGAATCGCCTTCACTCGGTTTACCGAGGAGGCCAGAAGTCAGGACCATCAATGGAGGAGACGTTCACTAATCATTGAAGCCTAGCGTTACTAGTCATTTATCATAGACAATTAAAAGCATCTGTTACCACTTGTGGGCACGCATTTATTATGTAATAAAACACATGTAACGTAGCTAGGTGATAATCCCGGGGAACAACATACTCTATCTAAGACTACCGCTTAAGCCCAGTTAGAGGTTCGTGATATGTCTGCGTCGTATCTATAATTTTTTATTGTTTCATGCGAGTATTCTACAACTTTCGTATACTTTTGGCAACATTTTATATTATTTTGTAGACTAACATATTGTTCCAGTGCCCAGTGCCAATTTCTATTTTTTGAATGTTTTTTGTTTTGCACAAAGTCCATATCAAACAAAGTCCAAACGCGATAAAATTTTACGAAGATTTATTTTGGGATATATGTGATTTTTGGGAGGTGGAATCAACGCAAACGAAGGCTCACAACCTTCACAAGGCATCAGGGCGCCACCACCCCACAGGCCACGCGGGGTTCCCTTATGGCCACCTCGTAAGTTGGTTGGAGTCCTTCTTTGACCGCAAGGAAGCTTATATCGAGAAAATCGTGTTAAAATTTCAGCCCGATCGAAGTTACGGATCTTCAGGAATATAAGAAACGATTTTCAGCTAGAAAACAAGAACGCGAAACAGGAGATAAGAGAGAGAGAGAGAGAGAGAGAGAGAGGGAGGGAGGGAGGGAGAGAGTTAGAGAGAGAGAGAGATCCAATCTTGTAGGGGATCCTGCCCTCCGGGAGCCATGGCAGCCATGGACCAGAGGGGAAACTCTCCTCCCATCTAGAGGGAGGGTGCTACTTGTGAGTTGCGTTGGGGTTTCCTCGAAGAGGAGAGAATGATGCAGTATAGTAGAGATAGTATTTCTCTCAGTTAAGAACCAAGGTTATCAATCCGGTAGGAGAACCATGCAACACCTTGTTAGTGATGCGGCTTGAAGCTGCATCGATATTTCCCCAAAGAGGAAGGGATGATGCAGTACATCTACGATAGGTATTTCCCTCAGTTATGAAACCAAGGTTATCAATCCAGTAGGAGAACCAAGCAACACTATGTGAACGGTACCTGCACCAAAAGAAAAAATACTTGCAACCCGACACGTAAGAGGGGTTGTCAATCCCTCCACTGTAAAATGGTAAATTGTGTTGTATGAGATTGGATAAATACATATGAGTAAAACACGAAATGAAATAATTAAAGAAAAAGTGCAGTAAAGTATTTTTGGGTTTTTGGAAATATAGATCTGAAACAAATATGATAAAAGATATATCTGAAAGTAATATGATAAAAGATAGACCCGGGGGGGCGTAGATTTCACTAGTGGCTTCTCTCAAGAAAATAGCATACGGTGGGTAAAGAAATTACTGCTGGGCAATTGATAGAAGGTCAAATAATTATGACAATATCCAGGCAATGATTATGAATATAGGCATCATGTTCAAGATTAGTAGACCGAAATGATTCTGCATCTACTACTATTACTCCACACATCGACCGCTAGCCAGCATGCATCTAGTGTATTAAGTTCATGGAGAAACGGAGTAATGCAATAAGAATGATGACATGATGTAGACAAGACTTATTCATGTAGGGACCGACCCCATCTTTTTATCCTTAATATAAACGATACCTACATGCCTCGCTACCCCTTCTGACACTGGGTGAGGACACCGCAAGATCGAACCCATCACAAAGCACCTCTTCTCGTTGCAATAAAAATCGATCTAGTCGGCCTAACTAAACCAAAGATTCGGAGAAGAAATACGAGGCTATAAATAATCATGCATATAAGAGATCAAAGAATACTCAAATAATATTCATGGATATAGATCTGGTCATAAACTCGAACTTCAACGGATCCCAACCAACACACCGCAAAAAGTCATTACATCAAATAGATCTCCAAGAGACCATTGTATTGAGAATCAAAAAGAGAGAAGAAGACATCTAGCTACTGCCTACGGACCCGTAGGTCTATGGTGAACTACTCACACATCATCGAAGGAGCACCAATGAGGATAATGAACCCCTTTGTGATCGTGTTCCCCTCCGACAGAGTGTCGGACTAGGACTCTAGATTGGATCTCATGGTTTTGGAACTTGCGGCAGCTGGAATTGTGTTTCATCGATTCCGCTAGCGTTTCTAAAATATTTGGATATTTATAGAGCCGATAGGCGGTGGAGGAGACCCCCATGGGCCCCACAACCCATCAGGGCGCGTCTGGGCCTCCTGGCATGCCTTGGTGTCTTCTAGGCCCCACGAGGCTCCCCTCTGGTGCTTTCTTGGCTCCCAAGTTGTCTTTTGGTCCAAAACAATCTCTGAAAAGTTTCGCTGCGTTTGGACTCCGTTTGATATGGATATTCTGCAAAGTAAAAAACAAGCAGAAAATAGCAACTGGCATTGGATAACAAATCCTTGCACCCAACGCGAACAAGGGGTTGTCAATCCCTCGGCGGTTACTTACAAGACTAAATTGTATGGTGATAGATAGATAGACCGAACAAAAATAAAAAATAAAATAAATAAATGAAAAAAGTGCAATAAGGTATTTTCAGTTTTAATATATGATAAAAAGTAGACCCGAGGAGCCATAGCTTTCACTAGAGGCTTCTCTCTTGAAAATAGCATACGGTGGGTAAACAAATTACTGTTGGGAAATTGATAGAAAAGCAAATAATTATGATGATATCCAAGGCGGTGATCATGTATATAGGCATCACGTTCGAGACAAGTAGACCGAAACGATTCTGCTTCTACTACTATTACTCCACACATCGACCGCCATCCACCATGCATCTAGAGTATTAATGAAAGTGCGTTATATCACTAGAGGGGGGTGAATAGGCGATTTTTATGAAATTCTTCACTGAGGAATTTGCCGGTGAGGAAATTCCTTAGCGAAGAACTACTAGCAGTGGAATAAGTACTCAAAAGTAAACATAACAGAATACAAGCATAGTCATCATGATGAAATGAAGACAGGCACAGAGTACAGGAAGCGTAAGAACAGGATAACACAGGATGAAGACAAACAGACTGAAGAAATTGAACTGAGGAAATTGAGAAAGTCTTCAGTCAAAGTCTTCAAACACATATATGAACAAGTACACAACTCAATTATGAGGAATTGAAAGAGTTGAGGAAATGGAACCAGTAAGCCTCGTGAAGACAATGATTTGGTAGACCAGTTCCAACTGCTGCCTCAGTTGTACGTCTGGTTGGAGCGGCTGAGTATTTAAACTCGAGGACACACAGTCCCGGACACCCAGTCCTGAACACGCAACTCAGGACACCCAGTCCTCACCGTATTCTCCTTGAACTAAGGTCACACAGACCTCGTCCAATCACTCGTGGTAAGTCTTCAGGTGACTTCCAAACCTTCACAAACTTGGTCACTCGGCGATCCACAATTCCTCTTGGATGCTCTAGACCATGACGCTTAACCGTCTGGAAGAAGCATAGTCTTCAAAGGTAACAAGCGTCGGATCCACGCAGGATCAATCTCTTCAGTGATGCTCAATCACTTGGGGTTTGTAGGTGTTTGGGTTTTGGGTTTTTCCTCACTTGATGATTTTCTCTCAAAGTCCTCGGAGGATGGGTTGCTCTCAAATGACAAGTGTCAGTTTCTCTCGGAGCAGCCAACCAACTAGTGGTTGTAGGGGGCGGCTATTTATAGCCTAGGGAGCAGCCCGACATGATAAGACATAAATGCCCTTCAATGATATGACCGTTAGGTGGATAGATATTTTGGGACAGCTGGCGCATAGCACAGCAACGGTCGGAATTTTGAGTAGCAAAATCCTCAGGGCTATCATGTTCCTCACTGTGTAGGAAATCCGCACTGGCGAATTCCTAACTCCTCAGTCAGGACAAATTCCTCAGAGAGCAGAAGAACTTCGTCTCTGTCACTGAAGAAATTGACTGAACTGTATGAGATTTCCAATGGCTTCACTCGAAGGGATTGGTAGGTGTAGGATTTTGAGTTGAGCATCACATAGAAATTTTTCCTTAGTATTTCCTCGACCCCCTTTAACAGTACGGTGTTTCCTATGACTCAAGAAAGAGAAAATGAAACTACGAAAACAAAAGTCTTCACACTTCATGTTCCTCGAATGAATACCAAGTCTTCACAGTCACACCAATTTCTTCACTTTCAAAGTCTTTAGAAAGTCTTCAGAGATCCAAAGTCTTCAGTCGAAAAACTTCATTTTTAGGGGTCGACTTTCTCTGTAAATATCAAACTCCTCATAGACTTATAGACCTGTGTACACTCACAAACGCATTAGTCCTTTAACCTATAAGTCTTCAATACACCAAAATCACTAAGGGGCACTAGATGCACTTACAATCTCCCCCTTTTTGGTGATTGATGACAATATAGGTTAAGTTTTCAACGGGGATAAACATATGAAGTGTAAATACTGATATTGAGGAATTTGATTGCAAGATATAGAAGAACTCTCCCTGAAGATGTGCATAGTGAGGAATTTGCTTTTGAAGCAATGCACACTTGAAGAGTTGAATCATGGAGATCTCCCCCTATATGTTGTAATTCATACACGCATTTGACATATAACAGTGAAGAATTTGATATGCATGATGAAATATGGTGACTGATGTAATTCAGCATGCGTGCAATAATATTAACGAGGAATAAGCATGTAGAAAAACGTATCAAGAGTATCAGAGCACCATCGGGTTTAAGTTTACAACTCAATCCAATAAAGTCTCAGAAGAACGAGAGTTGTAACTTAACAAAAAAAACGCCCATTTAGAAAGACCCGCTTGAAGACTAACTCAAAATTCCCCCCCTTTGTCATCAAATGACTAAAAGGATCGAATATGAGGACTAACGCCCCTGAAGAATATCAAGTTGATGAAGGAGCGCCAACGTTGTTGGGGTCGTTTTTTGTAGTAGGGCCTGCCGCAGTGTCGTCCAAGTCTTCATTTTCATCAGTGTAGCGCGATGAAGAATATGAGCTGGCCACCAAAGAAGGAACCTTGACCTTCTTGAATTTCTTCGGTGGAGGTGCAGACCAGTCAAAATCTTCATTGGGACCCATTTTCTTCAGATCTTCTTCACCATACAGATGTGACAGGATTGCCCAGGTGCGACCGAAGACTTGATGGAGGTAGTAATGGTTTTTCTTCACTGCATTGTGTGTGGCAGTCATGTTGTGAAGAAGTGAACCAAATTGACGCTTAAATCATTTGTGATTTCGATCCACCTTCTGATGAAGACTAAGCAGAAGTTCACGGTCAGTCATCACGCACGGAGCAGTGGCTTGAGGAGTGGACTTGGGTGCATTGGCAGAGTCATGTGTGGCAGAGTCATCATTGGTGGAATAAGATGTAGCTTTGCGAAACTGACCATCCAATGGACGAATGCCTTCATCTATTACAGCTGGTGCCTTTCCCTTTCCATCAACTAAGAAATATGTCTGCTTGAGGACTTCAATTGGGGGCAAGTAGCTGAGGTGATTCTGGAAATCAGCTTTGTAGTTGAGTGAAGACCTTGTCCCGAGGAATCTCATAATCCAAGGTGCATAAGGCTTCGGCTCAAACGGAGACAGTGCAACATTTGCCATAGTCCTCATGAAGAAATCGTGATAATTGACAGGAATGCCATGAATGATGTTGAATACCATATTCTTCATGATGCCAACAATTTCCTCATCAGATGAGTCGTGGCCTTTGATAGGACTGATTGTCCTCGTAAGAATACGATAGATAGTTCTGGGCACGTACAGCAATTCCTTCACGAGGAATTTGGTTCTTGGTGCTTGACCTGGCTTCAAAGGTTTCATCAGCACCTGCATGTAATGATGTGTGAGCTCAGGTTCACTATAGATGCAGCGAGCTTCTTCAAGGGGAGGACTGAGTGGTAGAGCACGAAGCAATTCAGAGGCTGGTGCAGTGTAGTGAGTGTTTTCAGACATCCAGTCCAGCACCCATGAATTCACATCTTCAGCATCTCCGGTGATGTGCAACGTTGTATAGAATTGAAGAATCAGTTCTTCATTCCAATCGCAGATGTCAGAGCAAAAGTTTAGCAGTCCAGCATCGTGAAGAACACTGAGGACTGGTGCGAAGCACGACAGAGATTCCATATCCACGTGAGGAATATGCTCATGGTATAAGATTTTCTCCTTGTTGAATAGCACCGAGGAATAGAAATTGGCTTGACTAGCAGTCCAGAAATGCCTCTTCGTAATGCGAGCAGAGTTATATGGGTTGTAATCTTCAAAGAATACATGCTCGCTGAAGAAATCATCAGCCTTGAACTTTTGCTTGCGTGAGAATGGATCCTTTGGCTTCGGCAGGGGAGTGTCAGTGAGTTGCATCACGACATTAGGAATCTCAATCGCAGGTTCTTCAGGCGGAGGAATTTCTGGTTCCTCTTCAGTGGCAGTCTGCGTCTTCAAATGTTCAACAACAACATTTTCTTTAGCAAGAGTGGCTGGAATTTCCTCATGCACAGATGAAGTGGGGTGAGTTTCTTCAGAGCCCATTTGAACAGTTGGTGCAGGCGACTGAGGTATTTGCTGCAGCGGTGTGAACATTGGAGAGTTTGAATGCTGACTTTCCCAGAATTCATCACTGATTATGGGTGTGGAGCAGCCAACGTCCACATCTTCATCTTCCATTTCTTCAACGCCAGCCTCTTCAGCTGTGAACTGAGGCATGGGCGAGGAGATGACAGGTGTTGAAGGGATCGCATCCACTTCAATTTCTTTATCAATCTGCTCTGATGAAGCACCAGAAGGAGTTTCTTCATCTGATCCGCTGGGGATCACATATTCTTCATCAAAAGGAACAAGGTCCTTTGATGGCCTGGTTGAGATGGGAACAATATCAATGGGATTTGCAAATGAACTTGTCATAGGCTTCATTTTCTTCGGAGCTGAAGAATCTGAAGCAGCTGATGCTTTCCTTTTCTTCACTGCAGCATGCTCTGTAGCCTTGGTCTTCTTCACATCTGATGCAGATGGAAAGATTGGAGTTGAAGTTGGCACAGGAGCAGCTGAGGAATCTGGTTGATTTTCTTCATTTTCTTCAGGCGCACCACTAGTGGGTGCCCTGGCAATTTCTTCAGCGGCTAGAATGCAGTCATCAGCCCTGGAACTCACGTTTTCTTCAGCAACCTGATTGTCATCAGCGGTGCTGGCATTTTCTTCAGTAGGCTGAGCAGATGCTTCAGCCTGAGGAATTTCCTGTTGCGTTGGGGCTGCAACATTAGAAGTGAAGTTATCCGCAAGTTTCACAAAACGAACCTTGGCTCCAAGCCAATCAGCGCGATATGCGTCAAAGTCATCACTAAGTTTCTTGATCTCAGTCTAAATAGTGACAAGTTCTTCAGTTGTCATAGAGACAACGTTTTTCTTCAGATAGCGCTCTTTCTTATACTGCGCTTTCTTGATCTGCCTGGCCTTCTCAAATTTCCACTTTTCTTCTTGAATGAAGTGGGTCAGCATGTGACTTTGGCCAGGAGTCAGCTTGAAGTCAGGCATGGGAGTGTTGGGGTCCTTGTGCCAAACATCAATGTAGTCGAGGATCAACTTGGGATCCAAAAGAAGTGGCACATTTGTTCCCTTGGCTCTAGCGGCCCTGACTTGCCTATCTCTGATGATTTCTGCAAGTTCATCATCATCAGCTTCGTCTTCTTCAAACGGCACTTGGAAAGCGACTTGTTTCTTCTAAGGACTTGGGCGAGGACCTCGTCCACAGTGGCCTTTGTCTTCAGGAGAGAGGGCCCAGCTGAGGAACTTGGTGCAGCTGAGGAACTAGCTGAGACACCTGAGGCAATGGAGATGCCTGCAGTCCTTTGGCACGAGGCGAGATGCACAGGTGCTGAGGATTTAGTCGGAACATCTGAGGGCTTTGGCGGAGGAGCCGAGGACTTTGGAGGAACAGGAGCAACATGAGGAATTGGCCATGAGGGCTTTGAGGATTCTGGCCGTGAGGGCATTGCTGAGGAACTTGGCCTTGAGGGCATTGTTGGTGAAGCACTTGGCTGGCGCGCAGGCTTCTTTGACATAGCCTTCTTTGGCTTGACAGCAAAGGCCTCAACAGTGGCAGCAGCAGAGTCTTTATTGAATTTCCTCACTGCTTCTTTGGCTTACTTAGCCAACTTGGCTTGGCGCTTGGCCCATTCGTCGGGATAGTCCTCACCGCGCTTGAGGCTGGTGGGATCAGCTATTTGGCCAGGTGCCAAGGGAGGTCTTGGGCATGGAGGATTGAGTGCGAATTTCTTCATATACTTGGAAGTGACATATCTGTACTCCCTCCACTCTCTAGCCCATCTCCTTTCTATCTTCTGAATGCGCACTTTGCGCTCATTCTTGGTTTCCTCAGTAGGTGTGCAGTACCCAACATATATTTCATCAGGGATCTCAAACACTGTATAGACCTCAGGCCTCTTTCCTCCCTTCTGTGGCTCCTTACCATCAGCCATTTTCTTCAGTTGAGGAATTTGGACAATTGAATTCTCTGAAGAAGTATGCAACTTTTCTTCGAGGAACGCTGCAAATGAGTTAAGTTGATGAGAACCTAGTGATTCAGCAGCTGACATGTGTACCTATGAACAGAGTATAGGTGCGAGGAATTTGGAGAGGTCATATGCGTTCTCAGAGGGTTTGTCAAAAAGAACAAGTTTGAGGAATTTGACCAGATGAGTCTTGAAGAATTTCACTAAGCGTTCTTTGTCTTAGGTTCCAGAGTTGTATAGATTGAAGATCCACATAATTGAGAAAGAGAAACGAATCAAGAACAGATGACTTGTGAGGTGTTTAGTGTGTGACGCTATGAAGAAAAACACCTTTGAAGATTTTGAAGATAATCATTCGAATCAACGAGGGCAGTAAAAGTAACTTTTAATTACCCTGGACGAAGAACACGACGAACAGTGAGGTGTAGAGATGAAGTTCGTCTGTGTAGATCTTCCACGCCCTAACTCGGCGGAGGAAGACGACTACGGCGGCGGCGGAGTGAAGATTTCCGCGGTCGGCGCGAGTACGTCGGCGACGAGGTCGAGGCAGTGAAGCTCTTCCTCACCGGTGGCGATGAAGTAGCGGCGTCGCTAGGGTTTGAGAAGCTCGAGCTGGAGAGAGGTCGATCGGAGTGAAAGAAGCGAGGAAGGGAAGGAGGGGTATTTATAGCCACGGTGAAAAACTGCTCGCCTGA
This sequence comes from Triticum urartu, assembly GCF_003073215.2. Classification (NCBI taxonomy): domain Eukaryota; kingdom Viridiplantae; phylum Streptophyta; class Magnoliopsida; order Poales; family Poaceae; genus Triticum; species Triticum urartu. Next base: position 529,930,141 of record NC_053024.1, read on the forward strand.
AGAAATTGGACGAGCGTGCCCTGACCCTTCTCATTCGCTTGACATGTGTCACCCACGTACTGAGAGGTGGAGATCATGTATGAATGGATAAGTGTATTGTGGGATGCAGAACGGTTTGAGCGGCAAAGCCGAAAATTTGGATAAGATAGGTTTTAAAGTTCCGTTCGCAATTTCTTCAGCTGACAAGGACACAGTGAAAATTTTGAACGAGTTTCAAATAGAACGCACATGAAGAATTTGTGAATAGATTGGGTTGAGTATAGCATAGAGGGGGAAGGGTCCGATCACATAAAGAATTAGCAATAAGTGAATGTTGTAGAGGACATAAACTTATATATATATATATATATATATACATACGATGGAAGCAGTGAAGACAATGCAAAGTTGAAGAATATGAATAATTGAGGAATTTCAACTTTTGGTGGTGGCATGACCCACGTATAAGAATGATGATTTCAGACACCGCGTACAATTATCGTAGGGTTCTGAGAATCAAATTTCTTCACACTAAGAGTGTTGTTCTTCATTGAATTGAAGAAAAACATTTCTTCATGTGTTGCACATCTAAGTCATCAATTCTGCATAAGTGTTAGGATGAGTGTCCTTTTCAAAGAACATTCGAAGATTCTAGGATATTTAGCTCACACCGCAACTTGCTAAATGTCTTCTCATCCAAGGGCTTTGTGAATATATCGGCTAGCTATTCTTCAGTCTTCACATGCTCAATAGAAATGCCGCCCTTCAACACATGATCACGAAGAAAATGATGAAGAATCTAAATGTGCTTTGTCTTCGAGTGCTGAACTGGGTTGTGAGCAATCTTGATGGCACTCTCATTGTCACAGTAGATAGGCACATTCTTCATGTTGACGCCGTAGTCCTTGAGAGTTTGCTTCATCCATAGCAATTGGGCATAACAAGAACCAGCGGCAATATACTCAGCTTCAGTAGTAGATAGTGATACACAGTTCTGTTTCTTCAAGGACCAACAGACCAAAGATCGTTCGAGGAAATGACATGTACCAGATGTTGACTTGCGGTCCACACGATCACCAGCATAGTCAGAGTCAGAATATCCAATGAGATCAAAAGCCGAGCCCTTGGGGTACCATAACCCAAGTGTCGGTGTGTGAGCTAGATATCGAAGAATATGCTTCACAACCTTATGGTGTGATTCCTTCGGTGTAGCTTGAAATCGGGCACATATGCAAACACTAAGCATTATATCTGGCCTAGATGCACATAAGTACAATAAAGAGCCAATCATGGAGCGGTATACCTTATGATCGAAGTCAATACCATTTTCATCAGTGCACAGATGGCCATTGGTGGGCATAGGAATTTTGACGCCTTTGCAATATTTCATGCCGAATTTCCTCAGTACATCCTTGAGGTATTTCTCCTGAGATATGAATATGCCATTGCGTTGTTGACGAATTTGAAGTCCTAAGAAGAATTTCAGCTCTCCCATCATAGACATTTGATATTCTTCACTCATCATATAGGCAAATTCATCACTATAACGTTGGTCAGTACAGCCAAAGATAATATCATCAACATATATTTTGCACACAAACAATTCACCATCATAAGATTTAGTGAAAATAGTAGGGTCGAGTGAACCGGGTTTGAAGCCTTTCGTCATGAGGAATTCCTTCAAGGTATCATACCACGCCCGTGGGGCCTGCTTGAGGCCATAGAGGGCCTTGTTGAGTCTGAAGACTTTGTCAGGATTCTTTGGATCTTCAAAACCTGGGGGTTGAGCAACATATACTTCTTCCTCAAGCTTACCATTGATGAATGCACTTTTCACATCCATTTGATATAAAGTGATATCATGATGGTTAGCATAAGCAAGTAATATGCGAATAGCCTCAAGTCTAGCAACAGGTGCAAAAGTTTCATCGAAATCAATTCCTTCAACCAGTGTGTAGCCTTGAGCTACAAGCCGTGCCTTATTCCTCACCACAAGGCCATTTTCATCTTGCTTGTTGCGGTAGATCCACTTTGTGCCGTTGATATTGTGCTTGCGAGGATCTGGACGTTTGACCAGTTCCCAGATATTGTTGAGCTCGAAGTGATGTAATTATTCTTGCATGGCCTGAATCCACTCAGGCTCCAGAAATGCTTCATCTACCTTAGTGGGCTCTGTAATAGAGACAAAAGCATAGTGCCCACAAAAGTTAGACAAATGTGAAGCTTTTGAGCATGTGAGAGGACCTGGCGCTTTGATGTCATTGATAATCTCACTTGCACTTCTTTTGCAATATGAGGATGAGCTGGTTGCCGTTGAAGAATTTGATCAGCGTTTTCTTCAGCACCATTTTCTTCAGCATTTTCTTCAGGTGCATTAGCTCGACGTTCTTCATGTTCTGGAATGAATTCTTCAGCAGATTCTTCAGTAGGAATGACATCCTCAGTAGCCTTGAATTTGATAGTTTCCTCAGGGGCTGGTTCATCTATCACATTAGGTAGGTGCTCTCTTTGCGAGCCATTAGTTTCATCGAACCGCACATCTAAAGTTTCAACAACCTTGTGAAGAACGTTGTTGAAGACTCTGTAGGTGTGCGAGTCCTTTCCGTAACCAAGCATAAAACCTTCATGTGCTTTCGGTGCAAATTTTGAGTTGTGATGAGGATCTCTAATCCAACATTTAGCACCAAAGACTTCGAAATAACTTACATTCGGTTTCTTATCAGTGAGGAGTTCATAGGCAGTCTTCTTGAAGAATTTGTGAAGATATACTCTGTTGATGATGTGGCACGCAGTATCATTGCCTCAGTCCAGAAACGACGAGGCGTTTTGTATTCATCAAGCATAGTGCGAGCCATCTCAGCAAGAGTCCTATTCTTGCGCTCCACGACGCCGTTCTGCTGAGGAGTATAAGGAGCAGATAACTCATGAGTAATACCAAGTTCATCAAGATAGTCATCGAGACCAGAATTCTTGAACTCAGTGCCATTGTCACTTCTGATGTGCTTGATCTTCACACCAAAGTTGGTTGAAGCCCTCGAGGAAAATCATTTGAAGACCTCTTGCACTTCATGTTTGTAAGTAACAAGGTGTACCCATGTATAACGAGAGTAGTCATCAACAATAACAAAGCCATATTGAGATGCTTCATTTGAAATAGCAAAATAATGATTAGGACCGAAGAGATCCATGTGAAGCAATTCAAATGGGCGAGTAGTGGTCATGATAGTCTTTGCTGGATGCTTGGCCTTTGTCATCTTCCCAGCTTCACAGGCTCCTCATAGGTGATCTTTGAGGAATTTGACATTCTCGATGCGAATGACATGCTTCTTCTTCGCAAGCATGTGCAAATTCCTCATGCCTGCATGACCAAGTCGTCGATGCCAGAGCCAACCTTCTGAAGCTTTTGCAAGTAGACACCCGGCTGGTTGTGGTCCTGTAGAGAAATCAACAATATACAGGTCTCCTCTCCTAAAGCCTTCAAAGACTTTGGAATTGTCATCTTCCATAACCACAACACAATGGTACTTGCCAAAGACAACAACCATATCAAGATCAAAAAGCATTGAGACAGACATAAGGTTGTATCCTAAGGACTCAACAAGCATGACTTTGTCCATGTGTCGATCCTTTGTGATCGCAACCTTACCTAGACCCAATACCTGACTTTTGTCTTTGTCAGCAAAGATGATATGCTTCAGATGCGACGGAGATAATGGAGCATCCATCAATAGATTCTTGTCACCAGTCATGTGGTTTGTACATCCACTATCGAGGACCCACTCAGTGGCTTTGAGTTGATCATCCTGCAGATGAATTAGTGCAGCTTACAAACTCATATACTTCATCAGTGAAGAATATGACATCAATTCATCAGATCAATTTCATCAAGCAAGAGAACAGATAAAGCAATATGAGGACGTGAGAAATGAAAGTTCATTTCTTCATGATTAGCCTGCGTCCTATCAGACATGCTCAGGTCTCCAGCAAATTCTTCAGATGATTACGTACGTCTGGAGACCTGACCCTGCAGAAGAGATTAGTTCTTTTTCTTCACCACCCACATCTGAAGGGGTGGCAAAGAGTTCATCATTCTGCGAGCTCCATACGAGAAGGATGGCATAGAAGCCGGTCCATTTCATTTCACATAAGAGGGGTTAGAATAAGCATAAGAGTAAGCAGAGAAATTCTTCGAGGACTTATGGACATAATAATTTGAAGAATAATGCACATATACATAATCCTTAGATCTTCCCTGCGAAACAGACGAGTTAGCACGATGATGTTCATATGAGGACTTTGATCCTTTTGAGGAATTTGATCCATGTGAGGAGTTTAGTCCGTATGAGGACTTGGATCCATATGAAGAATTTGGTCCATATGAAGAATTTGATCTGGGGTTCCTATTCTTCACAGGTGGCATCATGATGACATTCACCTGAAGATTTTCAAGGCATCTTTTGGGAACCCAGGTTTTCTTCATAGGGGGACCATTCCTGCAGTTAGTGCCAACATATTTAGCAAATACTTCACCATTCTGATTTTTGAATAGTTTGTAGTTGGAGTCAAATGACTCATCATCAGAATGAGGGGATTCACATGCATATCCAGATAGGTTAGATGGATCAACTGGAGGTCCCTTTGCAGCAACCCATGTAGTTTTGGGGTACTGCTCAGGCTTCCAATATGTACCATTAGCGTTGAGTTTCCTCTCAAAGGCAATACCCTCTTTCCTAGGGTTCCTGTTGAGGATCTGCTTTTTAAGCACATCACAAAGAGTCTGATGCCCTTTGAGGCTTTTCTACATGTCTGTTATGTACAATTCCTTCAGCCCTGCATCGTCAGTGATACTAGCAATGTCCTCATATGAGGAATTAGTGATAGCAGAGGCATGTGAAGAATTTGAAACATTAGCAGCATTTGAACATTCAGGTGAAGAATTAGCAGTTTCACGTTCAATGCATTTCAAACATGGAGGAACAAATTCTTCCTGAGAAGCGTTGATATGTTGAGCAAGTAATGAATCGCGCTCCTTCTGAAGATCTTCATAACTCACTCTTAGCTTTTCAAGATCTTGCTTTCTTTGAAGAAATTCATAAGAAAGCTTCTCATGATCGGATAAGAGAGTGTTATGATGACTTTGAAGATTGTCAAACCTAGTCTCAAATCTCTGAAGATTTTCAGTCAAGACTTTACTGCGATCCATTTCTTCACCCAACATATCATCACTTTTGTCTAGCATGTTTTGAACCTTTTCTAAAGCCCTTTGTTGTTTTACAGCAATATTAGCAAGTTTAGAATATCTAGGCTTAAGGTTTTCATCAGATTCATTCTCACTTGATTCAGATGAGGTATATTTGAGTACCTTGGCACCCTTTGCCATGAAGCAATAGGTGGGAGCATAGTCATCATCCCCTTCATCAGCTTTGTTGGTGAGGTCATTTTCTTCAGTGTTGAAGATAGACTTGCTGACGAATGCAGTAGCGAGAGCTAGGCTCGCCACTCCGGATTCGGACTCCTCAGATGGCTCCTCTTCCTCATTTTCTTCAGATTCAGCCTCAGAGTCCATTTCCTTGCCAATGAATGCCCTGGCCTTCTTGGAGCTGCTCTTCTTTTTCTTCGCATCATCAGAACTATAATCCTTGTATTTCTTCTTCTTTGATTCCTTTTCCCATTAAGGAAAATCTTGAATGTAATGTCCAGGCTTCTTGCATTTGTGGCAGAGCCTCCTCTTGTAGTCACTGGATGAGGAATCACTGCTCCTTGAGGGTCTTCCAAGGCGACCATGTCTTGAGAACTTTTGGAACTTCTTCACAAGCAGAGCCAGATCATGGCTTAGTTCTTCAGGATCACCAAGGCTGCTACCAGAGTCTTCATCTTCAGACTCAGATACTGCCTTGGCCTTCAGTGCACGCGTTCTGCCATAGCTTGAACCATAGAGATCTCTCTTTTCAGCAAGTTGGAACTCATGAGTATTTAGCCTTTCGAGAATATCAGTGAGATCAAGTGACTTGTAATCAGCACGTTCTTGTATCATCAATGCCAGAGTGTCAAATGAGGAACCAAGCGATCTCAGCAATTTCTTCACCACCTCTTGGTCGGTGATGTCAGTGGCACCAAGTGCTTGAAGCTCATTTGAGATGTCAGTGAGGCGATCGAAGGTTTGTTGAACATTTTCATTGTCGAGTCTTTTGAAGCGGTTGAAGAGATTGCGAAGAACATCAACTCAAGAGTCACGCTGAGTTGAGACTCCTTCATTCACTTTGGACAACCTGTCCCAGATAAGCTTCGCTGTCTCCAAAGCACTCACTCTGCCATACTGTCCTTTGCTCAGATGGCCACATATGATATTCTTCGCTTGAGAGTCGAGTTGCTTGAATCTCTTCACACCAGCAGCATTCAGAGAAGGTGTGACTGAGGGAACACCATTTTCCACAACATACCAAAGATCATTATCAATTGCTTCAAGATGCATTCGCATCTTATTCTTCCAGTAGGGGTAGTCCATCCCAGCGAAGGTAGGACACCCAACAGAGACCTTGATCATACCTGCGGTTGACATAACTAAAACTCCAGGCGGTTAAACCAAAATCACACAGAACAAGGGAGTACCTTGCTCTGATACCAATTGAAAGTGCGTTATATCGACTAGAGGGGGGGGGGAATAGGCGATTTTTATGAAATTCTTCACTAAGGAATTTGCCGGTGAGGAAATTCCTTAGCGAAGAACTACTAGCAGCGGAATAAGTACTCAAAAGTAAACATAACAGAATACAAGCATAGTCATCATGATGAAATGAAGACAGGCACAGAGTACAGGAAGCGTAAGCACAGGATAACACAGGATGAAGACAAACAGACTGAAGAAATTGAACTGAGGAAATTGAGAAAGTCTTCAGTCAAAGTCTTCACTACAAAAAAAGACACATCCGTGACATTTTGGGCCGAACGAAAAAAAATTCTGGCATACATATGACACTTCTATGACGATAATTGTGACAAAACCCGGTATCATCATAGATGTGGTGGGCTCCTACCTCTATGACAAAAAATCATGACAGAAAATGGGATTTTTGTCTTGGGCGGGCCGGAGACGCAGCTGCATGACATTCTTTGGGCCATCCATGACGGAAAAAACCGTGGTAGAAGCGAGGGGGAGGAAAATTTCGGGGAGTTCCCGGTTACGGTGGGAGGTCGGGGGCCGAGTGATGCGTGTTTCTCTCGTACAAGTACGTGCGTGTGTGCGAGGCGTTGGCTCTAACTGAACCCGAGCGAGGCGTTGGGCTCTAACTGAACCCGAGTGATTGCACTGCAGGCTACGCGTTACTGAACCCGAGCGATCGATCGATGGCTGTTAATTGAACCCGATCAAGCGATTCCTTGGCTACTGCTGCTAACTGAAGCCGATCGATGGGATGAACAGTGAGCGTTGCGGGGGGGTTGGATGAGCAGTGAGCGGTGGCGTTGCCTCTGGATGAATAGGACCCGGTGGTGTGGTGGAGGGCTGGATGAACAGTAGACGGTGGAGGGGTTGCCCGTGGAGGTGGATGAACAGGACCCCGTGGTGTGGAGGGGCAGCATGAACAGTAGACGGTGGAGTGGTGCCCGTGGAGGGGTGGTTGAACAGGACCCCGTGGTGTGGAGGGCTGGATGAACAGTAGACGGTGGAGGGGTGGTTGAACAGTAGCCGGTGGAGTAGCGCGCGGTGGAGGCTGGATGAACAGGAGCCCGTGGAGGCTGGAGGAGGTCGACTGTGGATGAACAGTAGCTCGTGGAGGCTGGAGGGGGTCGACGGTGGAGATGAACAGTATCCCGTGGAGTCCCGTTTTGCGGTACGCCACACCCCTCCCAATGAACAGGACCCCCGTTTCGACCGTAGCGCTCCAACACAAGTCCGTTTCCTCCGTTTTGCGGCACGCCACACCCCTCCCGATCAACAGGACCCCCGTTTCGATCGTAGGAGGTCCGTTTCCTCCGTTTTGCGGTACGCCACATCCCTCCCGATCAACATGACCCCCGTTTCGACCGTAGGAGGTCCGTTTCCTCCGTTTTGCGGTACGCCACACCTCTCCCGATCAACAGGACCCCCGTTTTGACCGTAGGAGGTCCGTTTCCTCCGTTGTGCGGTACGCCAGGCCTCGTTTCCATCACCTCTTCCATCCAAGCCCTCCCGATGAACACGACCACGCATTCCGTTCCGACCCATGAACACGACGACGACGCTGTTTCTCCGTTCCGACCCAGCCATGTACACGAGCCCTCGCCGTACGTATGCGCGAGTAGGCGTTCGAGACCCCGCCCGTATGTACACATACGTGGCCGTATTTTCTTTCTTGCACCCTGGCCGCTGTACATACATGTAGATGCTACGTGCGCGCCTCTACTACGACACGTGCGCGCCTCTACATCGACCAGTATGTACATACACGTTCGCGACCAGAATGTCAATGCTACGTACGCTTCGACTAGGTGGGTCCCAACTGTCAGGCACTTCCTTGCCTGCGAAGATGTAGCTGGTGGGTCCCAGCAGTCAGGGGGCGAATCGTTTTTTTGCCCGGACGCACTTGCTTGCGTGCAAAGATGTAGCTGGTGGGTCCCAGCAGTCGGGGGGCTGGTGGGTCCCAGCAGTCAGGGGGGCGAATCGTTTTGGTTTTTTTTACCCGGACGCACTTCCTTGCATGCGAAGATGTAGCTGGTGGGTCCCAGCAGTCAGGGGGGCGAATCGTTTTTTTGCCCGGACACACTTCCTTGCGTGCGAAGGTGTAGCTGGTGGGTCCCAGCAGTCAGGGGGAAATGTTTTTTTTCGCGAAATACGGTGGCCCGTCCAGTGGGTCCCTACTGTCAGGTGGAGGAATCATTATTTTCTGCGTAATAAGGAGGCACTTCCTTGCTGCAGCCGTGGACCCAGCTGTCAGCCTCTCCACGTACAGTCCACGTCCGATGAAAGTCGTTCCTTGACCATTTTGACCACGCCACACCGAGAGCACCAGGGCGGTGGACGACGGCGAGGCCTAGGAAGGGGACGACGAGGAGCCGGGGAAGACGCGGCAGTGGAAGCCCCCGCGCGCGCGGATAGGAGTACGAGGGTTCACTGGTTCGGCTGCGGTGTGAGGCTGCCGTCGCCGCAGGGCCTGGCCAGCGGTGGGAATAGTAGGGGGCGGCGAGGCCTCCACGACAGCATAGCCGGCCACGGGAGGCAGGAGCATGCGGCACGACCGGCGCTACTTTGGGCGGCTGGAGCAAGAAGACCAGAGGTTGAAGAAGCACTACGGCCGTTGGATGGACATTGTACTGTCAATGGAGCTAGAATCGTTCATATTGACTAAGTTGACAAAGCCCTTCGTCCCCGTCAACTTAGTAGGCCCACAAGTTAGCCTCCCACCAAGGTGGGTCCCAGCTAGCCGGGGGAGTATTCATTTTTTTTGTGCGTAATAAGGAGGCACTTCCGGTGGGTCCGAGCTGACAGCGGGGGGAACGTTTTTTTCATGAAATACGGTGGCCCGTCCGGTGGGTCCCAGCAGTCAAGGGGAAACGATTTTTTTCGCAAAATACTGGTGGCCCGTCCGGTGGGTCCCTGCTGTCAGGTGGAGGAATAATTATTTTGCACGTAATAAGGAGGCACTTCCTTGCTGCGGCCGTGGACCCAGCTGTCAGCCTCTCCATGTATAGTCCATGTCCGATGGAAGCCGTTCCTTGACCACGTTGACCACGCCGCGCCGAGCGCACCAGGGCTATATATAATAATTTATATATAGCTCATGGAAACTTCTTATGCAATTTATTGCAGTTGTTTTTTTGGTTGGCCAGGGTCAATTTCACATATTTCTGTGGGTTCCAAACTATTTTTAATACCGAAATGTCCAGCCAGATTTAAAGTACTTTGAAGATATATTTAAATTAGGTTAATGCCCAGTGAAATAGGAATATGAAAATGTGATAAAATTCAGAAATTATAAAGTAATTGCCAATTTGTCATATGTTTTTATATTTACAACCCATTTCATATTACTTTCAAGATTTGCAGGCGTCTTGAAAGAGTTGCAGCCCATCAGGGCGTAGAAAAATAAGTAGGCCTGGATTGGGTATTCTTCAGAAAAAATAAACTGGGCTCATTTTCACAAAGAAAAAATAGCTGAGCTGGTCACATGGTGAACATAAAATATAAGCCTGGGCTAGACGGGCCACAGCCCAGTTCAAACCCTGCTCCGTCTCAACAATACCAAACAAAAAAAAATTGCTCGAGTAGCTACGTCCCAGGTGTCAGCCGCTCTTGTGCTGCTCCGTCTCAAGAATACGCTCACAATGTCGTGGGTCCCAGATGTCAGGAAAACACTAGGAGGAAGCATTTTATTTTTCCATACGCTGACATGGTGGGCCCCTACTGTCATTCTCTCCACGTACTTCTGCCGATTCCTGTTGTTTGTTGACCATGTTGACAACGCGAGAGGGCGGCACCGCGGCGAGCGCACCAAAGCGCGCGGAGGACGTCGGCGTTAACGATTTAGGAGACGGTGGGGCGGCGATGCGTGCGCTGAGGCGCAGCCAGCCGTGGGAGGCGGAAGCAGGCGGCCCCGCCGGCGCTGGTTTGGTTTTGGCAGCTGGATGAAGACATGACTGAAGAAACACGACAGACTGTAAAAGCAGCAGGAGTACTTAACAACCTTAACTGAAACCAGCAGGGGCACTTAACAACCAAAGCTGAAAGCAATATGAGTACTTATACAGGTTCAACCGTACAAAGCATGCCTCGAACAGTGGTACTTTGCCTACAGTTAACCAAGGGTGAGGCCGCCAAGCCCTAGGACAAGGCCCAGGCGCCACCCCACGCATCCACAACCTTCTGAAAGCGGCTTCATCTCGCAACATGGTCAATAAATAGGATATTCGCTTTAGAGCCATGGAAAAGCATGAACATAATCTTTTGTCCTATTCTCCAAGATGGACGGGCCTTCATTATTTGAGACCACCCATGAATAAGTATCTTTTCACCTCCAAGGGGAATTGAGTAGGTCGACATATACATCATGTTGTGACCAAGCGCAAGTCTGACCCGACCATGGTCAGGCATCTGTATAGGAACAATAGAACTCGGCAGTTCCTGTTTCAAGAAGATCACAGCTGTAAAACTATGTATAAGCAATAGTTTATGAACAACATATATAACAGAAAACAGCTCGTCCCATAAGTTTCTCGACATAGTTGGACCTGTTCAACGAGTGCATCAGTGGCACACATATCCCATGTGGCCTTCCACCATTGAAACGCCCCACAAGGACCTCAAGACGATCAGTAAAGTGTAGGAACTTGTGGATGTTGATCCAGTCAACTTCAGTGCCATTAGTAACAGCCGAGTTATTACAGAGTAACAAACGAGCAGACTGCTTAACTCTGAAAAACCTACACGTGCCACCAATTATAAGAAAATATTATTTAGAAGTAGGATCTTCGTGAGAGATTCGTTGATACTTCTAAAGTTAAATTGTGATTAGTTAGATAGAATAGGTGGATTACGAAGTAATCGAGGCAACAAGCAAGAACCAGATACAAAACTGACATGGATGAACAATTGGAACGACGTCGGGGTGGAAGATCGCAGTGAAGATGAGACCAGGTTCTGCTATTTCCATCAACATTCGTGCGCCAACTTTCAGTCTGTAACACTTGAGAAAGTTTATCCATGTTCGGCCATAAAAAAGCAGCGATCTTCTTGGTTCATGAACCCAACTCGGAACTTATATCCATGGCTTGTCTTCACTGTGATCATTAAACTAGTGTATTTAGTTATGGCAAGGCCAAGCATCTTGAGTACATGTGTTTTGGCAGAGCAAATAATACACTGCAGGAAAAATAATATGAGAACACAGCATGTTCAAAAAAACCCCACCCTCCCGGATAGAAAAGAGGATTCTAGGAACATACTGTGCGTGTTTCAAAATGCTGTGTTAGGATGGGAAGGAACAAGTGTGGCGTCTCGCCGAGGGTGCAGAAACCTGTAGGGTACTCGCACTTTGGGCACTGCAAATGAAACACACTAGATTCAGTAGGAAGAAAAATGCATCAACGACGGTGGCTGCCATCCTAGGATTACCTGCGACCAAGGGACTTGGGTTTATCAGGGATGGATGAAGAATTCGTACCTGGTTCTCCATGAGAAAACCCTATGCAATCGCCGAGAGGGGGTTTTCTCTGAACAAGCAGACGAGGGAGAAGGGGATTCAGGCCTAGTGAAATATTGCCGCTTCGTCCGTCCAGCTTACTGCTAAAGCTGGAAAGGGGGGTTGTGATTTGACGGCTCATTGGGCATTACTGCGGCGCTACGACCGGGGTGTGTCTACCGTGAAGTTGTGCACTCTAATTTGTGCATATGGCACGTGGACCCCGTTGCCGGTTGCCCCACATATCAACGAAAGGAAATAGAAAGACAGGAGTAACTAGTTACACATAAATATATTTTTTGACAGAGAGATACTCCCTCTGTAAAGAAATATACAAATATTTTATATCACAGGCTCACCTTGCCGAGAAATATACCCCCTCTGCAACGCACGAGCATTATGGGGGTTCAGCTTTTTTTATGGGGGTTCAGCTGAGAATATAATACTCAGATAGGCTCACGGTTCTGGACTTTGGGCCGCAGGCCGACCCTGCATGTTTGGGGGCCCATGTGTTCTACCTCAGCGCTTTTCATATTGCAAGAGATCGGTACGACGCTGGTTTTAGATGCTGTCGCAAGGCGAATACACAAAATTGAATAAAGCACGGTAGCTGTTGGAATGAAATCGAACGACAGTTCCTAACCAGCAATCAGAGTTGCAATTCTATCAACGATATACCATGTGATAAATAATACTGTCGTACTACTTATACACACAGGACACTTGTTTCACCATGCCAGATTATTACATCAAAATCTCTCGGAGGATAGATCAGTTCGGCAGTTGCGTGCTGCTAATTTCAAAGTTGATTTGGACCAGCTCTCCTTGCCGAGAAAGTTCGATTTTGACATCATCCCCTACCGTAAGATATGATTTAGATTTGAACCTTGACCATCCTTTAGCATCAATCATCATGCGACCATCCTTTGTACTTATGGTATATTGAGCAGGTTCATTCACACCAAGGCTGCGCATGGTAAGAGAAACTTGGCCGCGGTCGCCCGGATTGTTGAACGACTCCCTCGTTGCTCTAGGAATTCTCTGTTTGCAAACAAGAAGACATACCCAAACAGTTAGATCAACACAGTGAATCATGTGAAACAACATGGAAAGAAAAAAGAACGAAGCACTTGGGCGGCCAATGCTTACCAAGAAGGTGGACATGGCGGTTTTTGTAAGGACTTTGGTATATGAAGTGCAAACTGCGGCCCAGTCTGTTGCCGGTGCAACTGCACGGGATGGAACAGATGCAAGTGCAAGTGTTGGTGTAGGTGCCAAAGCCGCTGCTGCTGCTGCCGGAGATGGTGCTCCTTGTAGAGCTGGTGCCGGTGTCGATGCCCGATCCTCCGGTAGATCAGACTGATCCGCTGACGCGGTCGGTGCCCAATCCTCAGCTGAATCAGACTGAGCTACTGCCGCTGTCAGTGCTAGAGCAACTGCCGGTGCTCGATCTGTGTGAGACAGCGGCGATCGTGTCTAGTCTGCTATGATCAGCTTTCTAACTTGACTAGGATCCGTGACTGTGATCCAGTTTTTTCTTCATTTCTTTTAAACGCTAGAAGGACTAATTGTGGTGTTTTTGTTAAACCAAACTGCAGTTCATCATAGGGATTCAGCTTGTACTCAGACAATAGACTGATCCAATTTTTTCCAGTAATATAAGTGATGGACAGTGCCTTCGTTACTGACACGACATAAGAAGTTAAACCTACAAAAATAGCCATCGTAGAGCAAACCAAACGGTTTATTATGTGATGAATGTCACATGGCAAAACCTGCATCATAAAATTGTAGGAAAAGAAAGAAAACATGACATTAAATCAATAAGATTTAGACAGTAAATCAATAAGATTTACTTGATGTGACACGAGTGAATCCTTACCAGGAAATCACTATGTTGAAGTACTAAACAGAAGATTGATCGTCCAACTACGCGTCGCATGCAGGGCCCTGCCTACTCCCACAAGCAGGACAGTCCAAAGGTCGTGAAAAATCGTATGGACCGAACATCCATGGGACTGGAAATCCTGGTGGGTGCGATAAACCCTGCAATGCATACAGATATTGGAGTGTAACCATAATTGATAAACCGTCCTCACAAAAATTATGATCTGGATACTTCAAAATATACAGATTGAATTGAGTGGACAGACATTAACATAGACCATTCTCAGGACTGACCACACACCAAAAGCGGCAGTACTAATAAACAATACATGGTTCACAAACAAAAATCAAGTACTGAACAATAGTACTTACTACAGAGAAGCAAAGTTGCACTAACTAAACTCTGCAGACTATTTCTTGCCACCAACCTACGGGATGAACCCCGCATAACTGACTAGGCCATGGACTTCGTGTGAGATGTCTACATGCACCATCACCATCTTGTCAACCTTGGAGAACCTATCAGAGTGGTCTTTCCACTCATAAACATGATGATGAAGACATGCCGCATCAGATTTGTTGGGAAGCTTTATAAGAACCACACCCTTCGTAATCGAAGGCACATCCAGGAAATTGTTGTGATTAAGTACAGCCTCGAGAACACGCCTGACAACAATGCTATAGGAAAACACTAGTTCAGGACACGTGGCGACAAGGACACATCAGCTGGATAGTTCAGCAGTAGAACTCATCATCAGGTCTTCCAGTTCACACGACATGACTTTGAGAACTTCATCTCCACCACGGACCTGGTTCTAATTTAAACAGAAACCATATTTTATTACTACCCCCCTTCAGAAATATAAGATGATTTTCGATATTATACTCCATATATGACTACATATACGCACAGAAATGAGTGAACAAAGACACTAGAACATGTCTTCAAAGGCATGAGAGCAGAGGGATTACATGCAAAATCCATAACACAAGTTACTGAGGCAAATATACCCTCTTAAAAGGTAGCATTGATGTTCATAAAGTACTCCCGCCGTCCCAAAATTCTTGTCTTAGATTTGTCTAGATACGGATGTATCAAGTCACATTTTAGTATTAGATACATCTGTATCTAGACAAATCTAAGACAAGAAATTTGGGATAGAGGGAGTAGTTGAAAGTAATCTATAAGAAATCAATGTCAACCTCTCGCATGTTTTGGTCAAAAGAGGAATTTAGAACCGTCATTTGGCACACAAAAATCACATGCAAGATCACCCAGAAAGTTGTACTACTAGTACTAGTACTACGTGTTAGATGAAAAAACACGATCAAGATCGAGAAAAAGATCGTCAAGAAGAGATATTGCCTGGACTAGCTTAATGAGGGACTCCGGAGAGGGGGGCTTGGACAGGGCGATGGCTTTGAGCTTGTCTGCGGTAGTCTCGGCGGGGTGCTTGCGCTTCTTCGTACCATGAGCCTCGACGGTTTTGGCTGGAGCCATAGACATCACTTCGGCCGGTGCTCCAGCGTCCATCAAGAAACTGTCAAACAGAAATAAAAGAAAAGAAACCATAATGTCAGGACCCCGATTCTAAGTCACACCGATCTAGCCTGTAACACCTCATATCACTTTGCGGCCTCATGCATGGTATTCCCACGGGTGTCGCCTTACCATGGCCAGGGACCGTTTGCGCCTTTTGGCTCACGTATATGATAGTGTCGCTAGCATCCATAAGACAGAGAACCCGGCCGACATGACTAGTCGTGAACCCAAAGTGGAACTAACTTACGGGGACATGCATACATGAATCAACATCGAGCATGTCGGTCAGCAGCGTGTGAATTCGGGTTGTAGCACTGGGCTAACAGGACTCCGGGAACCCGGGCAGTAGCAGGCTAGGCAGGACTCCGGATGTCACCGCATGACATTTCCCTGAAGGGACGGACACAGGAACGAAGTGAATCACATGCCGGCCAGTCAAGTGTTCCGGAGCAGTAGTGCTGGGCTAGCAGGACTCCGGTGAACCGGGCTGTAGCGGACTACTATGGCTCATGGAAGCACAAGACTACATTTCCCCATAAGAGAGGCTACCAAGGATAAACAACTAGGTTGTCGGATCCCACACATACCAAGCATTTCAATCATACACACAATATGCTCAATATGTGCAATACAACATGGCATCACAACAAGACTCTACGACTCAGAGTATTATTCATTAGGCTCCAAGGAGCGAGATAAAACAAACATGAGATCCGCCGGTTTTGACACCGACAAGCACGCTGGTTGTGATCTTTTGGTTCAAAAGAACTTCTGCCATGATGGTTCATGGTATTGGAAGAATGAGATACCATGGACCTCGAGGACTATCGCAAAGGTTACTAATATCTTAAGGGAACTAGCAAATACTAACAACATGACGTAGGGTGAATCTCGGGTTCAAAAGCCCAGGAGTAGAATACCTACTACTAAGTAGCATCATGGGATGCTTACGGGAATGATGGTCAGAATCATCACACCGGAAACACAAGACATGGCTAGATTACTAGGTGACTCCCTAAAATATCCAGGGTCATAATAATAGCTCCAACATATATGTCGAGGCAATGGATTACCTCAACTTACCGACTAGTGTGGTTAATCTGGCTCAAAGGAACACCGGGAACGGGAAGAAAGGATTTGCAAATGCATCAGACTATTTATAGACCTGGGATGACTCGGACAGCATAACGGCTGTAATTGCTCAAAAAGATTTGAGACAACCTGCAAAAATGGTGGCATGGCCACTCAGCATCACAATATCAAGGTTCTGAGGCCAGCTATGAACATATGGAAGTAGTAGGAACTGAACTGAGGCTTGAACTCAACAATCCTAGGCAACTACGGTTTAGTAACACGTCATCATGAGAGATAGAAGAGAAGCCTAGTTCTTAACCCCAAAGAAAAGATAAGATGACTCAGATCAGAAGATCATGAGGATAAGGAGTAAAAAGAGCCTTACGTTCCCATCCACAATCAATTCCCTTATATAACTAAAGCATTTCTAGACACGACTTCGACCAGCTTGGCTTGATAATCCTACATGCAGTCAGGCTCTGATACCAAAGCTGTCAGGACCCCGATTCTAAGTCACACCGATCTAGCCTGTAACACATCATATCACTTTGCGGCCTCATGCACGGTATTCCCACGGGTGTCGCCTTACCATGGCCCGGGACCATTTGCGCCTTTTGGCTCACGTATATGATAGTGTCGCTAGCATCCATATGACAGAGAACCGGGGCCGACATGACTAGTCATGAACCCAAAGTGGCACTAACTTACGGGGATAGGCATACATGAATGAACATCGAGCATGTCGGTCAGCAGCGTGTGAATCCGGGCTGTAGCACTGGGCTAACAGGTCTCCGAGAACCCGGGCAGTAGCAGGCTAGGTAGGACTCCGGATGTCACCGCGTGACATTTCCCCGAAGGGACAGACACAGGAACAAAGTGAATCACATGCCGGCCAGTCAAGTGTTCCGGAGCAGTAGTGCTGGGCTAGCAGGACTCTGGTGAACCGGGCTGTAGCGGACTACTATGGCTCATGGAAGCACAAGACTACATTTCCCCATAAGAGAGGCTACCAAGGATAAACAACTAGGTTGTCGGATCCCACACATACCAAGCATTTCAATCATACACACAATATGCTCAATATGTGCAATACAACATGGCATCACCACAAGACTCTACGACTCAGAGTATTATTCATTAGGCTCCGAGGAGCGAGATAAAACAAACATGGGTCTCATGACCCAACATACAGAGCATACAAGCAACAAGCACATGCGGAAGCTTAACTTGTCTGAGTACAGACAACTACAAATGAAGAAGGCTGAGAAGCCTGACTATCTACCAGATCTTGCCGAGGGCACAAGATCGTAGCTGAGGTATAAGCTAAACGTCGAAGTCCACACGGAACTACTAGCGAGACTGAAGTCTCTCTGCAAAAACATAAAATAAGCAAACGTGAGTACAAATGTACCCAGCAAGACTTACATCAGAACTAACTACATATGCATCGGTATCAACAAAAGGGTGGTGGAGTTTGACCGCAGCAAGCCAGCTTTGACTCGGTGGCTATCCTGAACTACGACTGCAAGTAACTCTTTTGAGGTGGCGCACACGAGTCCACATATTCACCATATCAATACACCACTATGGATCCGCTCCCTTCTCCCTACGAGAACACCATTCATAGCACTCACGCTTATCTTGCGCATTTTAGAGTATCCACTTTCACTTATCTATGAACTATGCAAGGGGTCCGAGTTTCCATATCCGAGGAATCTGGCTATTCGAATAGATAATGATAACCCTGCAGGGGTGTACTTCTTCACACATGCTCTCGCCACTTACCACCATGTACACATCGTGTATCTCGGCAACCTTCAAGCGGAAGCCTGGCGAGGGAGTCGGCCACGACCTGACTTACCAACAAGTCTCTAGTCCAGGTTTATCGCCTATTCGGGTTCCATCCGCAAGGAGATCCGGCCGGGGTGTCGCTCACGGCCCCAAACGATGTGTGCAGGGTTCCCAAGCCCACCATCCGGGTGCCACTTGGTACACCGTGCCACTGTGCCTAGTCTGTCCCAAGCCCACCTGTATCGGGTGCCACTTGGTAGACTACTAACACTACCTACAAACACCAGAAACTAGTTGCAACTCCTGGACAGAGATCGAGTTGATTAATAAGTCGAGAGAGCTTGGAGCTCCCGGAGCCCAATGTGTGGTAGTAACTGTTCATGGATCACAGACACAGAACTCAGTTCCTAAGGACGGCTGCAATGAGACAACCCACCATGTACTCCTACATGGCCTCTCACCGCTACCTTTACCAAATCGTGTTCACATACTTAGCTCACACACAGTAGGACATGTTCATCACCATTCCAATTCATCCCCGATGAATCAGACTTGACTCAACTCTAAGCAGTAGCAGGCATGACAAACAAGCATGAATGAGTAGGCACATCAGGGCTCAAACAACTCCTACTCATGCTAGTGGGTTTCATCTATTTACTGTGGCAATGACAGGTCATGCAGAGGAAAGGGGTTCAGCTACCGCAGCATGTAACAGTTGAATCGCTGTTGTCCTAATGCAGTAAAAGAGAGCAGGAGCGAGAGAGTGGGATTGTATTGCAATGAACAAGGGGTTTTTGCTTGCCTGGCACTTCTGAAGATAATATAGTTCTTCATCGGTGTCATCGATCACGTCGTCGGAAACATCGTCGACTGAGAGGGGACGGTTACCGGCAAATAGAGAAGGACACAATCAATGCAATGCAACAATATGATGCATGAATGTGACATGGCAATATGCTGTTGATTGGCCTAATGCAACTAGCAACAAGTTAAATGGAGTTGGTTTGAACACTAGGTTCAAATTCAAACTCCATATGTGCTTTATTAAATGCCATTTATTTGAATTGTCCTAAACAGAGGATATAAGTTGCTCTAACATGCATGAAAATGCCATAAACAGATTCTTTGGATTTTTCTGATCATTTTTCATATATAATTTGTTTCAATTGGATTTATAGATAATTTTCTATGATTTTTAGAAGTTCTGGGCATTTTCTGGAATTTCCTGAATAAACTTAAATCCAGAAAATGATTTATAGCGTCAGCATTACGTCATGCTGACCTCAGCAGGTCAACAGGCGCCGCCCAGGTCAAACCTGACCAGTGGGACCCACTGGTCAGTGACCCGGTGCCAGTTTGTCTCACAGACAGGTGGGGCCAGTCAACGGTGATGCTCGTGGGACGACGGCTAGAGGGTGCGGGGAACAGCGGAAAAAGGGGGAAACGCAGCAGAAGCTCACAGCGGCTCGATGGAGAAGCACGGCAGGGTCGGGGAGGAGCTGGAGCAAGCGAATCGACCGCGGCGGTCGTCGGTGCCGAAGCTTGATGACGACGAAGATTCCAGCGATGAGGGGCTCCCGAGGTCGTGGCCGTTGGCTTGTCGACGTGTGGTGATGAGGTGGAGCCGATGGGCACTCTAGTGAGTCGGCGGGGGCACGGTGGCCGCGGTGGTGATGAGCGGCGACGATGAGCTCCGCTCAGGGAAGAGACTAGAAGGCGAGGGAGAGAGCAGAGAGTGAGGGAGATGAGCGAGGGGTCTCCAGGGGGTGTCGTGGCGCTCGTACAGGCGTCGGGGAGGCAAGCGGCAAGCAGGAGGTGGCTGGCGCGTGCCGGCGCGCGGCGAGCACACGCCCCTGTCCTACTGTCTCGAGGAGGTAGACGACAGGGAGGGCGCTGGTGGGCTGGGCCGAGTGCTACAACGGATGGCTGAGCTCTCTGGTGGGCTGCACAGGTGAGACCAGGTAAGTTTTCCATCTCTCTCTGGTTTTCTATTTTCTATTTTTCTGTTTTGTTTTAATTGTTTTGCCACTGATTCATATTCAAAGTAAATCAAAGCAGGGCAAAACCTTCTGAATATCGGTACGTTGCCATTATGGACTTTTCCAAAGGCACATAAATAATTTCAGGGCCTTTTGAAATATATTCTATATAAAATGAATATAATCCAAAAGTCAAATACTTATTGATTTAATTTCAAAGGCCCAAAATAAATATCCCTGAGACTCCAAAAATATTGGTTTGAGTTTTACTTCTTCCCAATATTTTTATAGCTTAACAGGAACATTTTCTTGGGTTTGTTTGAAGCAATTTTTAATGTTGATCATTTTTAGATATGATCTCTGAGGCTTTCCACTTTCCCCAATTCACATTTAAAAGGAATTTAAACATGATGCATGGATGCCATTCACTGATGCAACTAAATACACAGCAGAATTCTAGGGCTGTGACACATAATCACAAACCCAAAAGAAGAAACGAGAGGGAGTTATAGGATCAGTCTCGGGGTTGCAAGACCGGGCCTTGGCCAGAATCAACACCATTGATGCGCTCACCTTTCCTTCTTTGGGAGAGAAGAACAATGGCAGAAGCAGGTCGGGGTTTTCTTGAAGAAATGAGGAACAAGATGAGGCAGAAGCGAGGGTTGGGTAGAGAGGAAGCTGAGAGAGAAGAGTGAAATGATGGTTGCTCCGTCCGTCCAGCTTACTGCTGGAAAGGAGGGTGTTTTGTGATTTGACGGCTCATTGGGCATTACTGCGGTGCTTCGATCGGGGTAGTCTACCGTCACTCTACTACGGAGTAATTTAGTGCATGGCTGGTGGACCCCGATGCTGGCTGTCCCACACGTCGGCAAAAGTGAGTAATTTAGTGCATGGCTGGAGGAGGATCCGCACGGTAGAGCGTGCCCACTGTTTTTCAAAAGAAAAAATGATTACAGCAAGCGTTTCCACTCTTACGGTGGAGGAGTGTGAAACACGGCAGCCACTTGAACATACACAGTGCTCCTACTACTAGGCATGTGCAGTGGTTCATACGTCAGTACTACACAATCTTGTTGCTAGTGTAGTAAGATATGACGATAACAGATGATGTTGTGTGCATGTCAACTACTCCTATATGTAACAAATACACGAAGAGGAAACAACTATATTGAGATGAGAATGCAACCAAACACACCCACACGCTTTGTGCTACAGTGACTGATCTGCACCGTCTGAGTTTGATCCAACGGTCATGTTGCGCTGAGACATGGACATGCCCATGCGGAGGGCGCCTAAACACCACCGAAGTCCCTCTGCTTCTCGAGGCGCACAACATTGGTGATGCAGGGTGCAACCGCCCGTAGAGCCCGCTCCCGGTCGACAGGAGCCAGCTTGTCAAAGACGACGTCCAATGGCACGAATGGATTCCGGTGACGGAGCCCTGAAGGGATTCGCTCGGCAACGGCGATGGCAGCCCGCAACCCCTCCTTGTCCAACTCAGCCCCCACCATCGTGCGGAGACGGCTCAGCTCCTCGAAGATATAGGTGAAGAAGGAGACCAGGTCAGGAAGCCACAGCTCGTTGAAGTCAACCGGGTGGTCGAACGGGTTTAGCCCGACGGCCGGCATCGTCGCGCTGGCACGACGGTAGGCATCTCGCAGCCGCAACACGTGCGTGGCAACTTGGTTCACCAAGTGGCTGAGGCGATCCTGGACCTCATCACGATTGGCCCGCTCGTGCTCCAGCCGGCTCCCTTGACGGCCTATCGTATCTCCCGCTTTCTGCAGCAACGCCGCCGATGCCTCGAGCATATTTGTGGTGGATGCCTGCCGCTTTTGAAGCTCCGTGAACTCCCGCACATAACGGAGGAGCATGGCACTCCTCTCCTCCTTGAGCTCACGGAGCTCCACGTCCTTGGCCCTGAGTGCCACATCCTTGGCATGGAGCTCCTGTGTCAGGAGCCTCACCTCGGACTCTGTGATCTACTGCACCGCCATGGCACCAGGTAGAAGCAATGGGAAGAGGAGGCAAAGGGGGCGAAACGGCTGAAAGGCAATGCAATCTACGGGAAGGCGGAGGGAGCGGGGAATCTTTTGGTTTTCACCACGGTAAAACACCAGTTGACGACTTCTCACATCAAGGAGCGGTGGGTTTTTACAGGTGGAGTCATCGTGACTAATTGCTGCCGCGCCTGCTCCCGTCAATCAAAAAATTAAAAATCCTGCCGCGCCTGCTCCCATCAATCAAAAAAATAAAAATCCTGCCGCACCCAAACACCAGAGCAACGCCGCGGTGGATATTTATATTTACCTGCCGGCAAGTAGATAAAAAAGGGGTGAAAAAACAAATGTGGCGGCGGCCTAGCTAATCGGTCGAACTAGCCCAACTAGCTAGCCACCGTGCTTCACTGATGTACTCGGCGGGAAAGGTGGTCTTTCGTGATTTGACGACTCATTTACTTTCTTCGGCGCTATGACCGTGGACCTAGAAAACACGCGGTAGGGCGTCCCATGTCAGGAAGAATATATGCGTGCACCACCCGGGAGGACTCCGAAACCACGCGGTAGGGTGTGCCATGTCTCGACACGGAGGAAAAATGTGCGTGTAAAAATATACTGTATCAGACGTAGTACCTATGGTTCGACCTCGGGACCCAGCCAGTCGGTCAAAAACACCCCACTAGCCACACAGCTTCATCATGCAAACGTGGCACGGAGGATAGATGTGGTTAGCTCCGTCTCGACCAGCCACAACGTCTCTTGTTCTAGGCGATTCTTCTATTTTCCAAGCTTTTTTTTAGTTGTAATAACACCACAGCAAGCTAGCGCCGCTCTTCGTGTGTGCCCGTGCAAAGGTTAGACGATGGAGAGAAGAGAGATTGAGATTGCAGACCTGGGACCCACCAGTAAGTGAGACAACGGTCATGCACGTGTTGACGAGGCACTCCCGCTACTCTACTCAACGAAAGTACTGTATAAATAAAATCAAGATATGGGACAAAGCCAACAACCGTTCGTTTTTTCAGGCTATTGACTTACGCTTTGTAGTCCAGGTTGCCAGTTCGAATCTCGTCTTTCAGATTTGTTAGTTTTAGGTCCAAATTTGATTAATGACAAGTGGGACCCCCGTGTGTTGTTCCAATATTTCAGTGTAGGATGGTTTTTTTGAACAAACACTTTGCGCGGTTAGACAAGTAACGGCACGAGTTACACATATTTTGCATATTTACGAACAAAAATAACAGCGGCATATAATATCACATCCACCCTGCAGCTTAGATACTATGGTGATACGAGTTTTTACACCGTTCGAAGTGAGATCCAATGGCTTGGGAGTAGTCTTTGTAATTATGCGCAATTTCCAAACTCTCCAAAGGTTTTTTTGCAAATAAAACATTCAGGCCTCGTGTGTGCCGCTGCATCTTCGATCCAACGTCTCCCTGGTGCTCATATTACGTGCTCCCTGTAGCTTAATTACCTGCTACGATGATATGAGCATCTAGGTCGTATGATCAGTGATCACATGGCACATGCGTAGTACTTGTACTTTCTGCGCATTTCCCAAACTCTATCAGCCGTATATTGCAAAAACATTCAAACCTCCTATTGTGAGCCGTTAGATCTCAGTGAACTCATATCACCATAGAATCTACGATGCGGGAGCACCTCATACTCTCCCGTGCGAGAAAACATAAGGTGCTATCGCAGCCTGGATGCTACGGTGATACGAGCTTGGAGGTCGTTTGATCTGAGATCCAATGGCATCTGAGCAGTCTTTGTGCTTGTAAGCAGTGGCCGAACTCTTTTGGGGCTTTTATGCAAAAAACCATTCGAACCACCGAGGAGGTGTTGGGTCACAAATCCAACGCCTCCGAAGAGCTTGTATCACCAAAGCATCTAAGGTGTGGTAGCACATGATATTCTTACATACAGGAGAATATGATGTCCTCCTTCATCTTTAGATGCTATGGTGATACGAGCTTCGAGGTCGTTGGATATGGGATCAAAGGGCATCTGAGTAGTTTTTGTACAAATTGTGTGCAATTCTCAAACTCATCAAGGTTTCCTGCAGAAATATTAAGACACATCATGTGAGCTGCTATATCTCAGATCTACAAGCTCCAAACAACTCGTATCGGCATATAGCATCTAAGGTATGGGGGCACATGATATTCTCCTGGGGAGGAGGGGTGGGGGTGCACAACCAATCGGTGGCTGGGAGGGTGGGGACAAATATAATCTAAACAACCCTAAACAGAGCTCCACAATTTTATCTAAGGTCGAGGGGTTGACCCCCGACAATCATAGCTCCGCCTAAACAGAGCATTTGCATGTACTGTAGTAATAGACTTAATATTCATGTTTCAGTTTCATGTTCATTTTAAATATTGAACTGAGGACCATGGATGTCTTACATTTTACTCCCTTCGTTCCCAAATATTAGTCTTTTTAGAGGCTTCAAATGGACTGGCACATAGGGATGTATGTAGACATATTTTAGAGTCTAGATTCACTCATTTTGCTCCGTATGTAGTCACTTGTTGAACTCTCTAAAAGACTAATATTTAGGAATAGAAGGAGTATTTTTGAATTCGTGTCATACATGCATGGTTTGGAAAAATAGATGCACTATGCTTATTGGATTGTTGTTGTGTTCGTGCGTGTGTGTGTCTCTCTGTGTGTGTGTGTGTGTGTGTGGTCAGATGCTTGATACATACAAAGTTTTCTCACCTCCATGTTGTTCATCTTTTAAATTTGAATTTGCATTGGAAAACTTACTAGGGATACCATGAAATGTGAAATCCACGTTGAGATCACTATATCACAAACTCACTCTAATTCAACAACTCATCATAAATCAATTACCACATTGAGATTAGTATTTGCAAGGAAAATCCGGGTATTGTAATACACATAGATTCGTTCGGCAATTTAAAAGGTTCCTTTCGTATTCTTGAATGGTAGGACCCAATGGCATACCAGCCAGACCTTGGCTCGTGTTGATCCTAAAAAAAGCGGGCTCATGTCCTTTGGTGGCGTGCGTGGTACGCACATTAGGCAACCCCATTACCCCAACCAGTCGAGCCTCAACGTTTCAAGTCAAAATATCTGGCGGCCAGAATTCCATCCCTAGGAAATTCCCCTCATGTCCCCGGTCCATAATGACTACCGATGAACAATGGAGGGATGCTTTAGTAACTAGACAACGTTACCTACCGTGCCGAGCACGGTTCAATCGTCAAGGTCACCTGTCAACTGCATTGCCTAGTACTACTACTACTACTACTACACCAGGATGAGCACAGAATTGAGCCCGTTTGTTCGCGCCTAGTACTTGAGTTAATATATTAGGCAATGCACTGGTACAGAGGGATTATCCTTTTACTCTGCATATATAACTTGTCTAAAGTCTAACTAAGCAAAATGTTTGACCAAATCCTTTCTTAAGAAATACAACAGGACAGATGTACGGCTTGAAAATTTATTGCATGATGCAGGTTATGATATTGTTTCGAATCCTGGATCTTAAATTTCTGAAAATCCAAAAGTGAGCATAAATTCTTGAAACTAAGCATGGTCACGCGATATGGCACAAATATTACTTCGTAAGTTTATTCTTCAATTTGAGACAAGCTGCTTATGAAAAGTTGCACAAATGAAGAGCCAAGGTATTTTGGAAGAAAGACCTGTCACGTTAAGGCGAACGCTTTCACTATTGAAACCGTGGGCGTTTACGTGCCGCCACGAGTCCCCGCTTCTCATCGGCAATCGACAGGTGCCGTCCGAGCAAGCGTGTGAGTCGACGGGAGGCGTGCGAGCAGACCGCTGCGTCGGCTGTCAGGGAGGCGTGCGAGCAGACCACTGTGCAGGCTCACCGGGAGGCGAGCCCTTTGACCAGGCTCCGCCGCCCACCGTCGTCCCAACTGCTCCCACTTTTAATGTCACCGGTGCCGCAGTTTAAAATCAACCCCGCACTACCCGGTACTCCCTCCTTTCCGGTTTATAGGGTTTATCTCAAAATATTAGTTTTTCCATTTTATAAGGCTCAATTTTGTTGTTTCCCATCACATGTTCAGATTCCAAGGTAAATTAAATCATTGCATGCAAGTATTAAGAGAAAATTGACCAATGCATGTAATTTATGCATGCATGCATTGCAATTAATGCATTGGTAAACATATTTTTTTGAGAAAAACAAGAGCATTAATTGGGTGCTTTTGCAAACTACAAAAATTATTCCACCACTCACCATCTACCTTGGTTGGTGAGATTTTTGAATTGAGCCTTATAAACCGGAAAGGAGGGAGTATCGCTACAATCCTCTCTCTTCATCTCCGATTCTCCTGTCGTCTACCTCCAACTAGCCTGACCTAAACGTATGCCATGCCACATCACGATGGTCTACCCTTAGTGTTCCAGTTTCCTGAGGAAGACACCCAGCCGGAGTCTCAAGAACATAAGGTGCTTTGGGACGAGCTTGAACTGGCCTTGCGGGAAGACACCGCGCCTGTCCCCTCTCCCGTTCCGGCTCCCGTCACCCCGACTGCGCCAGCGCCCATCCCCGTAGCATTGATGGGCTCGGAGCCACACATTGTCGCCGAGCTTGATCCCACGGGGTTCCACGAGGTGCCCGCCGACTTTCACGCGCCCGTGCACCTGCCATCGCATGCGCCTGCGCGTGCACTGACGTGCACGCCCGTGCCGGTGCCGGTGCCCGTGCACCTGCTAGCGCTTGCGCCTACGCGTGCACTGACGTGCGCGCCCGTGCCGGTGCCCGTGCACACGAATGTCTCCACCGCGCCGTTGACAACGCCTGTCCCCGCGCGGGTGCCAGTGCCCCCCTCAGCGGCATGGATGGCCTCCGTTGACCGCTTTCTTGCACCAACGCCAGTCGCCTCCTCCCGCCAGTCGACTCGCTCCGAAGTCCAGAACATTTTGGCCTTCCTTGAAGCTAGGCCAACGTCCAGGAGTACGCCAACAACGGCGCAAGATGCCGCCGCCGTCGGTCAGTGGCCCGACGACACACAAAGCACGGCAGAGGAGCCGCTTCCCACCGCGAGACGCCCCCACCACCGCCGCGTAATCTAAATTTGCCATGAAAAACGTTCGGATTGCCATGATTAAAATCCAAACGTTTATCACTTCCGTTTATTTTATATCGATCGTCGTATAATTTAAAGTCGGAGTCAGACTGAACGAAATGTATGGTTTGATCGATTGAATGTTCTGCTAGAGTCGTATCAAATTAAATATAAAACGTCATCAAGCCACATGTATTCCTTGTCATCCAACGACCTAGACTGCTTCAATGTCGAGCGCTCAATACGTTTAGCGTGCAGTTAATTTCATGCCAAAAATAGTGCTAATCACATGACAACACACAAATAATATCCTAGTAGTTAATATCCGCATGCACTTAATATACATCCAAATTAACGTGCATTGCACGTACACACTGACTAGTGGTGCTAGTACGTGAAACTGGTGCCGTGACTTGTGAACGCGTCCAGATATGGTGAACGGCAACATCGCCCGCGAGTTCTTCATGTTTGCCCGTGTGTCTAAACGTAGAAGGGGAGGAGAGAGAGAGCACACATGGAACCCACCAGTAAGTGAAGACGTGTAGATATATTTTGTGCGTGGGAGGAAGCAAGGTCAACCGATCACATAGGGTCGCCGTGCGACCGAAAGAGTGAGACGGGTTGGAGAGAGTGACCTAGATAGACGATGTGCGTGAGAGAGCGAGCGAGAGAGAGCGAGGTCAATCGAGACATACGGAGAGAGAGAGAGAGATTGAGTGAGCGTGGCCCACCATGAGGTCAAAAGAGTGGTGGCGGCTTGGATGGACTGACCTAGATAGACAATCTGCGTGAGAGAGTATAGAGTGTGTCGATCGAGGCCCGAACAGGGAGATATATCATTTGTGTGTGAAAGAAAACGAGGTTAAACGAGACTCGGATAAAGAGAGCGAGATTGAGCAAGTGTGGCCCGCCGTGCGGAAGAAAGAGTGAGACAGTCTCGAGGGAGTGACCTAGATATACAACGTGCGTGCGTGCGCATGCATGAGAGGTTGGGGGGCTAGATAGGCAATGCATGTATTTGGCGGAGAGGGTGAGAGGGAGGGGGGGGGGAGAGCTCGGCATGGGGTGCAATGGCGGGTGTGTGAGGTAAATACATTAGTAACAGAGTGGAAAGGGGGTTGTGTAGTTGAGAGACTTAGAGATCGAAACATGGAGAGAAAGAATGAACGTGTGTTGGAAACCGATAGCTTCCTAAGGTGGTTAGGAGAGGAAGATTTACTGATACAGGAAGTATGTAGCGTTTGTGCGGGGGGGGGGGGGGCTAAAAACAACATTTGAAATGTACATAGTACGAGACTTAATATCGATGTTTCAATTCGGTGTACATTGTAAGATTTGAACCGAGGAGCAGGCATACGGGTAATTATTTCGAATTCGTGCCATACTAAGTTTCGAAAAGTTGACATTGACTCAGTTTGTTGTGCTATTTTGTAGGTCATATGTTTGAATTCATCCAAAAGTTTTCTCGCTACCATGGTGTTCATCATATACATATGCATTTGTATTAAAAAAGTAGCGTGGATACAGTGAAATGCGAAATCCACGTTAGAATTGGAGATCGCTACATGACACACACTCTAATTCAAATAACTAACTACGTGACACACACTCTAATTCAAATAACTAATTATGTGAGACACACTCTAATCCACGTTAGCGTGGGTACCGTTTTGATTTTTTTTCAAATAACTCCTCATTAATTAATTTATAGTACTCCTTCTGTTCACTTTTATAAGACCTTGAAGACATTTCAGACAATGTGCAAAATAGTTCACTTTAAGTTGTTTGAAACGACTTACAAAAGTGAACGGATGGAGTATCTCGTTTCGAATGACTAATTATTGCAAGGAAAACACGGGCATGGTAATACATACAGATTCGTTTGCAAATGAAAGAATATTCGTTTGCATTCTCAAATGTAGGCGCACCAGGCAAACCAGGGTCGTGTCGTTGTGGACGCTGCTTCGGTGCCTTAAAGGCAACTGCCTTTGTGTCACTGACATGTGGGCCAGCCACCTGTTGGGCCCATATGTCATGGACACAAAGGCAGGTGCCTTAAGGCACCGAAGCATAGTCCTGTCGGGGTGGTCACGTGTGTCGGACGGACGCGTAGCACCCAGCCACCCACCCCCCTCCCCCCCCCCAAAAAAAAGGACGACGACAATATAAGTTCGCGCTTCCACGTTTTGGATTGAAATATCTGGCGGCCCCAATTCCAGCCATGCAAAATCTCTCTTCTCCACCATCCCCTTCCGCGCCCAGATTGCTCAAATCCCTAATTCACCGCCAACCCTCGAATCGCCCCTCGTCTCGTCTCTTTCCCCACCGTTCCCCACCTCTGTGCCGGACGACGACGATGAAGACGACGGTCGCGCTTCACCACCGCACCGGAGCTACCTCATCTACGCCCTCGTCCACCGCACCGGGTGGTCCACCAACAATGTTGACCGCCGCAACCGACGTGCCTCACAGACACCGAGTACCACCGCATCAGGTGCGCTTCACCGATGCCGTCTCCCAGCTCACCGGGGCTACTTCACTGAGAACATCATCGCACCTCTGCCTCCCGAGGCCGTTGGGGCTTCACCAACTATCTCGTCCACCGCATCGTAGCGTCCGCTGCCACTCAAGATCTGCATCCGTGCGCGACCAGCCAACGCCAGCGCATCACCCTCAACGGCTCTGAAGTGACCCGCACTCTAGCTAGGCGAGCATGCCCAAACGCCGGCCCGAACTAGGTATCCACACATCACTCCCTTGTGCACTGTTCCGATGATGTTTGGATATCCTTTCACTGCTCTCTTAGCTTACACGCCTATGCAACTCTGACCTTAACTCTTATTTCTTCTGGAGATATCACCTGAAGCAAGCAAATCCATATTTCAGCGAAGCATGACGGCGCTACGGGATCTGGTACACATCTTGCACACCCGTATAACCTTGTAAGTATCTGTCCTCCGGTACAACATCAAGGTCGATTCCTCTTATTTGATCAACCATTCGCCGTGTCAAAAATGCAGAGGAGGATGCAAGGAGCACAAGGCATGCACATCCAAGCAAGTGGTAACATTGCCTTGTACATGGAACATCCCAAGCGCAAGCAGAGCTGCAGTGAGCCTGTACAACGAGCTAGCGTAAGTCCCTGCATTTCATTTAATTCGTACTGGCATTCGTGTATGATTTGTGTGCAGTGGCTGATCCACGAATTCAAGTTACCGGGGGCGAACATTTAACTTAAAAAATACGAAGGCACTTGCACTCCGGAAATCAACATAACTTGAGAAATGTGAAGCTACATGCACTTTGAAAACGAGCTAAGGATCCAAAGTACTTCAGATTATAAACACTAAATGATGCAAGCACCAAAAAACACAAAATGCAACATGGTGTACAAGGACTACAAACATGGTCTGTACCTGCTTGAATTATTCGTTCTCTGGCTGAAAATATCGAAGTGTAATTGCACGTATAACCAGTGCGCAAACTGCATATCAATATATCTATCCTGCACAAGTATGCCAATAGTTTCAAACAACAGATTGGAAAAGTATTTATGATATGTTGTCATGATACGGGGACTTTCTGGTAGATGGCCTCGACGTTTCCTCAAGCTATGAAAATGCACCATAATTTGCTTGTCATCAATGCCTGCAAATCTCTGTCTCTCTAAACATAGTAGATCATCATTAGACACTAAATCCTTCAATGATCTTGCAAAATGCTTGCATTAGATCCCTCATTAGACACTATATGTTCATCACCAGGAGCATGTAAAATGTTGCATCAAATCCTTCATTAGCAGTCTGTTCATTAGACACTTCAGGCTCAAGAACAACATGAGCTTGTATGTTTGCACCGGAAACTTGATTAGATACATCATATTCAGTCAGTTCAGTATTGATTGGGGAAGTTATAAGTAGAAATTGGTTTCATTTTCTCATAGATTCCCTACATACAAGCAGTTTTACAACACCGTCAGGTTTAACTATTGGCCAGAAATTGAAGAGTTAAATTAGATATAATCAGGGATGTGATGTACCTGCTCGTTGCGCATGCTAATCTTGCAATTAGCGACTGTCCGTTTATGCAAGCTCGATGCCATGCCCGTGCTGCCGCTGCTGCCTCCCACGCAGGCTACACCCAGGGTTGGATCTTCATCTTCTTGTCCTTCCGTTCGCTTGAAGCCAGGCGACCGCCCTCCAACAAGGGCGCGAGGAAGTGTTGTGTCGGTCTGTCCAGCGGTGGCTAGGTTAGGAGCGAACCAGACTGGAGGATGGAGCGAATGAATTGGGATTTTTCCTGCTGTCGATCGATATGGGAGGCGCTCATTTGGGCCGCGAGCCTGCTATAGGGCCTGCCTTGCACTTATGTTATTGGCCCATCCAAATTGAAACATTTTTCTTCATTTTTTACATTGTCTGCTCGTGCATTGGGACGGACAAAACTAGCATGGGCCAACCTGGACGACTCAAACTAGGTGCACACTTTCCAGCCACCTAAGGTGGCCGCCCATACCAGCCCCTATGGTGGCGTCGCCCCTTTTTGCGTGTATGATTGGATAGTGAAAAATATTCCAGTGGCGCTTTTGATTTACCCACAGAATGGTTGAATTGCTTGTTTCTATGAACTGAGTTCGCCAATAATGTGAAGGATGCCAGTCTTTTCATCCTATTGTAGATTGCTTAGATCTCGATATGCCAAAAGTAATCGCATGAAATATACAGTAAAAGCCAGTGTGATGTGTTTGGCTACAACTAGTCTGACTACACGTCCTCATATAACATATCAAGGACGCACCGTCTTACCAGATTAACCATTCGACTTACCCATGCAGTGTGGGAAGAAAGAAGTATTGGGACTGCGTATCCAAGCAATTGATGCCATGGACTCCTTCGTACAACCATGTAAGCGAAAAAGAAGTTGCAATGTGCCTGTACAAAGAACTAGCGTAAGTTCAGTTACCTGCTTCTCGGAATTTTAGTAACCACTTATTGCAAAAATGTTCAATTACATTGCTTGGCTTAATTTAGTTTGCTACTGATTACATAATGGCACAGCATGTTAATCATATTGTAGACTGCGCCTATCTATATGTTTGATACTTACTATTAAGAATTACCTGTTTGCCTTAACTTAAATATCTACTTGTTTGTTTAACTGCTTTGCTGCTGCAACAGCGGGTTACAATGATGTTAATAACTACTTTTCAGCATCCAATTGAAACTCTTTAATTCCTTGTTTGTTTAACTAGTTTGCTGTTATAACTCCCAGTTGAGATGTTTTGCTAACTTCAACTTTTTTGAATCCACTCGGAACTTTAATGGCAAAACAGGTTAGCCCAAGATCAAAGAGCGAGGTCCCCATGGATGTTGCATCATCCCACAACAGTGGCACCGGCCCAATCGTGCATTATGAATTGCCAACTGCTGATGCTCAAGAGGCTAAACTAGTGGTAGAAAGAGATTCTGCTTCTGCACTTAGAGATGAAGTTGACATATTGAGGAAGCAAACAGCACAATCACAAGCAGTACTCAAGACAACCATTAAATATTTGGTGGATTTCAAAACGAAGCAAGCTGAGACTGACCAGATTGTTAAGGTCCTGAAGGAAAAAAGGAAATTAAATTCCTACTTGGTAAATCATAGGTGAAATGTTCTTTCCATAGTTGAATAACCTTTGTGTTGTCTGTTCATGTAATCAATCAAACCATTTGTTTTAGAGATCATGTAATAATTGTTTTTTTTGTTTTTTTGTTCATAATTTTATTTGAGCACAAGTCTGTATTAATTGATAATACTCTGAGACATTTCATTTGGATTGCTGTGCCAGACCTACAAATATGCCAATCGGGCTGAATGTGCATTCAGCAATACTAGTATAGATGGACCATAAGTGGCACGCATCGGAAAGGGCCAAGATGCTGGCTAAAAAAAGGATGCTGTTGTAGCCAAAAAAAAGTACAGCGGCCTGGCTTATGTATGTTAGTTGATATTATTGATCCATATACTCTATAAGTGTTTATATATCTGTTAGTTCCGTACATTCTTGGTTGATTGACTCGGTATTTGAATCTTGATACATCGCTTGTGTACATATCTAAATGGGAGTACACATTATGCTGCGTGTGACATTTGAGTTGGACATGAAGTGTTCCAAATATTCGAATTCACCTTAAACTAGATTCTAGTTTCTGAATTTGAGTATCGGCATTTGTAAACCATATTCATATATGACAGTGGAATACATCTTTGTCGTCCTTTTGAAGATATATAAAAACACATAGAATGATTTATAAAGATTCATATAGGAATACAAAATGGATTCGAATTTAGTTGCCAGGGTAAACGTGGATGCTTATTGTCCCAAAATTCGAAAGAAATAGCAAAATGTCCACTCCCACATTGGCTGCCCGAAGCCAAGTGTTTGGGAGATGGAAATTACTGTCTACCCATTACACGGACAATCCATCGGCCTGATTTCCACTGCTCTAAATAGGGGTAGGTTAGTAACTTCAATTAGACATGACACGACCGCCTCTGAGCCCATTCCGACACGGTGGGCGTCAAACATGGGCGGCAAAACTCATTTGATTCAAGCTCGTCTAAAAGACCTCTATTTCTCCCTCCATTCCCCATTCATACACGGTCGGCGGAAAAACAAACTCTCCTCATCCGAAATGGATGTAGGCTAATATTTTAAATAGGGGCTGATGTGTAAATTCCATCAGACGTGACACAACCTCCCTACCTGTCAGCCCCGTTCAGACACCGTGGGCGGCAAAACACCCTCTCCTCGCCCGAAATAGTTACCGGCAAATATTTGGGAGATGCGAGATTACCGTCCTATCCCCAACCGACGAGACGTCCAAATTTCAAACGGGGGATAACTTCATAACTTTCCCATATTTCAGACAGGCGCGTCCCAAAAACATGGTTCCCCGTACCTCTCCCTCCATTTTCCCATTCATACACCGTGCGCTAGAACACCCCATTCCCACACCAGCCCCCGTCCGCCACCCCATCCATCGCCGCCGTCCTCCACCACATCCATCGCCACCGTCCTCCACCATGCCGGAGCGCCTACCAAGACCGCGTCGTCCACTGCTAGAGATGGACGTTTCTCATCCACGACGACGGACCAATAGCCTTGCATCGCGTCCTCTCGCTTCATCGGCGTCGTCGTCCTCTTTGCCGGGGCTGCTCACACGACCTTCTCTTCCACCGCAATGGGACTTATCCCCCGATGCACCCGTCTACCGTCGCAGATCTGCTTCAACGCCACCGACAGCCATCGCACCCCCGATGCCTACACGGCGCCGCAAGAGAGGTGGTACTTCATATCTCCTCAACTTTTTGATCTCAACCAGAAAATAGATCTTAACTTGGTTACTCTACTTTCTTTTCAGCTCTTAGAATTTAGTTCTTAGTTCGAAGCAAACAATGGATGCTAAATATCATTTCTCTGGTTTACAGCTTCAAATCTACCATGGCACGGCCATAATACGGTTTAATTGATCATGCTTAGGGTTTAATTGATCATGTTGGTTCCGTGGTGGTTTCTTTAATAGAAATCAAAGGGGAAACCCTCTTTTGCTAAAAAATATATGCTTAGAGCTTCCCCCTTTTATGATCACTATACGATCAGAATACGTGCTTCGTTTCATAATAACACTGCTCCACCCATCAAGCTAAACAAGCTTAGTTGTTCAAATACGAATCTGATATTATTAAAACAGAGTTGTTTAATTGGTCAGCTAAATGTTCCTAAATTAGTTTCGAAAATGCATGTTCGCCGCTCGGGTGTGTATCTCTGTGTGTGGTCTGGTCAGCACGGTTGGGGAGGTGAACTTTGCATATGCAGGGGTTTATAGGGAGACACTCTCCGAGTTGAAACCGCAATGCATTCCATAGATAATCTGACTACTTTTTATGTTTTCATGAATCTCAGATTTTGAACAGCATCATAATGAGTATGAGCTTGCGCGCATGAAAAGAATAAAGCAGAACAATGCCATGGCTGTCAAACTTGGCATTAAGGGACTGAAATCAAGTCTGGATGCAATGCAATGCAAACACTCTCCACCTACAGATTCATGCTCAGAATATGATCCTAACAGTGATTCTGAGCTAGAGGGAGACCTAAGTCAATGTAGCTCCCTAGTGGAGGAGTCAGAGGAAGATGCCCTATCTTATTCACCCATCAAGGTACTTGCTCTAACTTTCCAAGGTTACATTGCTCGCACATATCTTGCAACTGATGCTTTGCATTGCTTCTACTTTGTTGAACTGCCATTAGCTTAGTTTACGCATCGTGTATGTGAATACGCCATGCCTATCCATTTTCAGTACATATTCCATCTGTCATCATACCATATTTATCCATTCAAATGCTGTTCTTGTGTATCAGACGTTCAAAAGGAAGAGGGCGATTGCTGATCGTGGAGGAGCACAAGCAAAGTATTTGGAAAAGGTAGTGGCACCTGATAAATCAAATATCCCATTAGGTGTAGTTGCAATATCACCTGACCCATAAAATACCCCAACTCTAGCAGACTCTAGCCCTACTACATTGGTCATTTCTGATGTCCCAACTCAGCAGACCCCAACTGCAGCAAATAGTATGATTATGCCAGTTGACATAGCACCAGCTGTACGACGCAAAACCCCCATTCTAGAAAAGAGTACACCAAATCCAGTTGCCAAATCCCTTTTCGAACCAGAGAGAGCCCCAATTGCAGCAAATAGGACCCCTGTTCCATTTCTTCCCAGTTTAGAAGACGAAGCTTATGTTGTTGTCAGGAACTTTGTGCGCATCTTTCCTTCATGGAAAGATTATACCGCAGACACAGAACAATTTCCAATCTTCCTCCACAACTTACGTGTAAGTAATGTACTAATGTTATTCATGGTCATTACTGCATATGTTTCTACTGACAGAAGACACAAGATTTCATTCTTTTAAATAGGCGAGGCGCAAACTGGATTGTGATGACGAGCAAGGGTTGGTTGCGCTTTTCAAGCACTCGTTGATGAAGTATCGTTCCTACCTAAGGCAAGCGCACTTCGATGGCAAGCCTCTGAACAAAATCTCTGTAAAGTCTCCGGTGCTACATTTATCCAACAATGAATGGAATAATCTTGTTACACATTGGTCTCGTTGCAGCTTAAGGTACTGTCTATGATATCACATCACAATTTGAACTAAATTTCTGCATTTGCCTTAATGTCTCACTTGTACGAAAACTATTAGCAGAAGAACATTCATTCTCAAGGGACCACAGAATCTCGCAACTATACTGCACACTGCATTGCTCTTGTGAGTACCTCTTGCCCTGTATGACCATATTTACTTTCATAGCTGTTTGATTATGTAGCATCACTGCACATGTTAGCCTCATAATCGTCCATTTAGTGGACATTATAAGGTCCGTATGGACTCTTACATAAATTTAGAATCAACCCAATGCTTTTGAAGAGGTTTAGCTCTGCAGTCCTCTTGTAAGGACTGAACATGGTCTATCAATGTACTTACATTAACAGCTACTCCCTCCGTCCCATAATATAAGAACGTTTTGTACAGTACACCAGTGTTCAAAACACTCTTGTATTATGGGAAGAGGGATTGGTTCATTTTGTAGCATTCTACATCTTATCTCCCTCGCCCACCATTTACTAAAAAAGATCAGATCTATATTTAATCTTACCAACAAGTAGAATACACAGACAATGCCAGTGCAGAAGTGTAGCCCATTGCTCTTGTCAGTACATTTTGTCCTGTAACGCTTGTACTTCCAGGGATTGGTAGTTGATTATGTCGCATCAATCTGCATCTTATCTTCATTATCCTCTACCCCTTCTAGTATTATCATATCTATAATCACTCTCTACAAAATGTAGAGTACAGGCAATGCTTATGAAGAAGATTCTATGCTGAAATTCTTGAGTTATCCTTCCCTTGACATGGAGAAGGGCATTATAAAGCTGGTGTTAACTGTTAATGTAAGTCAGTCCTTCTAAAGCCTTTATCCTCAACTGCTGTTTAATTTGCTCATACTCCCTATCGTTTACTGCTGTTTAGTTTGTTGTTTCTACCAAAATGCATGTTCGTAAGAACCGTAAGTTCTAAGTTTTACTTGTAAAACCAAATTGCTTATTCATACCATGCACATTAATTAATACTCCCTATATGTATGCTTGTTTTTGTGGATCTATAATCCAGTGTGTGGTGAAGCAGCCCACGTTTGCACCTTGTCATCTCCTGTTTTATCTTACTGATGTGGCTGATGATATGAACAACATGCCATGCACATTATCCAAAATAGATACAATGATTTTCTTTGCCCTTCATCTATGCTTGTTATGTTGACATGGTAATCCAGTAGTGTGGTGAAGCTCCCCACATTATGAACAATGCCAAATTATGCTATTGATATTTTGAACATACTCTTTATTTTCTAATTTGAAATTGGATAGAATTGATAGAACAGTTATCATCTTTGTTTATACACGTGGAAAACCTGTCATCTCTCTGCTTTGTTTCAGGGTGATATGTCTGATGGCATGCACAAGTCTGCTAAAGGCTGTGAGACAAACCCAACATATATTGCAGCAAAGAAGGCAAAACATCTTGAAGATAGCGAGACAACCCCAAAGTCTTGTCTTGATGCAGTGTTCAAGTTACTTGACACTAACAGTCAGACAAGCTCACATAATTCGTTGTCTGAATCAGTTCGACTTCTTCAGTCCCAAGTTCTAGCAGAAAGGCATTCTGCAACTCAACTTCGACTTGAAGTCCTATCTCTAAGAAAGATTGCGGAGAACACCAATGAGAACCTCATCGCTAAACAGCTACACCTGGAAGCTATGACCGACATGCTAGGCCGGTCTCACAGCCTTGCTCGGCAGCTTGCGCAGCAGTTCCCCCGCAAGGCTAACCTTTCTTGAACTGTCTTGGAAGTGGTCTTGGTTTAGTATTATTTTGTTACGCTGCAATGGTGCCCAGTTTTTGTAATCTGCTTCTACGTTGCGCTTTATGATCACTGGTGGCGAACTTCGATGCCCTGTGGATGTAATATACCTTAAACCCTTTATTGTATAGTGTAGGTTTATTCTAAGTTACTATGCCGTAATTTCTTTATTGTATAGAGTAGCTTTGTTCTTAATTCATACTAGTTACGCAGCAGCATGAAATGAACCCCGACCCATGATTGTGCGAATCAAATCACGGGCTTTTAACAGGCCAAAATTGTCTCGGTCCTTGTTTGGCCCAATCAGATATCGGCTGCGAGCAGGCCGGATGCAAACAGGGCCGTAGTTAGGCCCAACTATATGACTGGCTTTTAACAGGCTGAAATTAATATAGGGCCGAAATGTTAAACGGGCCCTTAACAGGCCAAAACTAATATCAGGCCGAATTACTAAGTGGGCCTTTAGCAAGTGGGCCCAAAAGCATAGTGTCCAGTTGACGGGCCGAATCTGATATGGGCCATAATTGAGCCCAAAGCCTCTTAAAGGGCCGGACCTGATCTGGGCCGTAATTTGGCCCAGAACGTGGTAGGCTTTTAACGGGCCGGATCTCATATGGGCCACTATTAGGCCCAGAGCATGGCAGGCCACTAATGGACCAGATCAAATATGGGCCGGCATTTGGCCCAAAACATGGCAGCCAGTTAATGGGCCGGCCTACTAGGGTCCTCAAAATCTTGTGGGCCTACAGCTGGGCCGGCCCATTAATGTCGGCGAAATCTCGTGGGCCTTTAGTTGGGCCGGCCCATTATGACCCGCAAGAATCTTGTGGGCTTTACCTGGGCTGGCCCATTATGGCACACAAAAATCTTGTGGGCCTTTACCTGGGCCGGCCCATTATGGCCCGCAAAATCTTATGGGCCTTTAGCTGGGCCAGCCCATTACGGTCCGCAAAATCTCATGGGCCTTTAGCTGGGCCGGCCCATTATGGTCCGCAAAATCTTGTGGGCCTTCAGTTGGGCCGGCCCATTTAAACTTGTTGGGCCGTGCCATGTGTCGACATATCATAGGCGCCTATCTGACCCACTGACGAGCTGACATGTGTTTCGTCCGGCCAATAAGAATTTTACACGTGGAAATTTCCCATTGGTCGGGGCTGTTAACGGGTTATCGGATCCAAAACCGACCCGATAGCTTAACGGCGTTCCGTTACGGTGGATGCCACGTGTCAGTCACCCTTGATGAAAGCACTTCTGTGATGCGTGATTTATCATCATGGAAGTGGACACTTCCGTGATGATAATTTTGGTAATGTCATGGAACACTTCTACAACAGCACAGGTATGACTATCTTGATTCTGTCATAAATTTTTCATGGATGTACATGCATGACAAAAAAAGCGACCTACTGTGACAAACATGTATCATCACGGAAGTGTATTTTTTGTAGTGCTTCAAACACATATATGAACAAGTACACAACTCAATTATGAGGAAATGAAAGAGTTGAGGAAATGGAACCAGTAAGCTTGGTGAAGACAATGATTTGGTAGACCAGTTCCAACTGCTGTCTCAGTTGTACGTCTGGTTGGAGCGGCTGAGTATTTAAACTCGAGGACACACAGTCCCGGACACCCAGTCCTGAACACGCAGCTCAGGACACCCAGTCCTCACTGTATTCTCCTTGAACTAAGGTCACACAGACCTCATCCAATCACTTGTGGTAAGTCTTCAGGTGACTTCCAAACCTTCACAAACTTGGTCACTCGGCGATCCACAATTCCTCTTGGATGCTCTAGACCATGACGCTTAACCATCTGGAAGAAGCACAGTCTTGAAAGGTAACAAGCGTCGGATCCACGCAGGATCAATCTCTTCAGTGATGCTCAATCACTTGGGGTTTGTAGGTGTTTGGGTTTTGGGTTTTTCCCCACTTGATGATTTTCGCTCAAAGTCCTCAGAGGATGGGTTGCTCTCAAATGACAAGTGTCAGTTTCTCTCGGAGCAGCCAACCAACTAGTGGTTGTAGGGGGCGGCTATTTATAGCCTAGGGAGCAGCCCGACATGATAAGACATAAATGCCCTTCAATGATATGACCGTTAGGTGGATAGATATTTTGGGACAGCTGGCGCATAGCACAGCAACGGTCGGAATTTTGAGTAGCAAAATCCTCAGGGCTATCATGTTCCTCACTGTGTAGGAAATACGCACTGGCGAATTCCTAACTCCTCAGTCAGGACAAATTCCTCAGAGACCAGAAGAACTTCGTCTCTGTCACTGAAGAAATTGACTGAACTATATGAGATTTCCAATGGCTTCACTCGAAGGGATTGGTAGGTGTAGGATTTTGAGTTGAGCATCACATAGAAATTTTTCCTTAGTATTTCCTCGACCCCCTTTAACAGTACGGTGTTTCCTATGACTCAAGAAAGAGAAAATGAAACTACGAAAACAAAAGTCTTCACGCTTCATGTTCCTCGAATGAATACCAAGTCTTCACGGTCACACCAATTTCTTCACTTTCAAAGTCTTCACAAAGTCTTCAGAGATCCAAAGTCTTCAGTCAAAGAACTTCATTTTTAGGGTCGACTTTCTCTGTAAATATCAAACTCCTCATAGACTTATAGACCTGTGTACACTCACAGACGCATTAGTACTTTAACCTATAAGTCTTCAATACACCAAAATCACTAAGGGGCACTAGATGCACTTACAATTAAGTTCATTAAGAATAGAGTAACGCCTTAAGCCCGATGAAGACATCGTTCCGGCCAGCTTGAGCCCGGGCGGGTTGCGTGCGCCAAGCCGGCTCGACGATGTCAGTGCAAATGTCTGGCTCGGGTCATGACTCGCCAATTTTGCTGATGAAGACGTGGCTCTTTCCGAAGGGAACCGGTATCCGTACTCGATTGAGTCAGCCTCGGGGCCCCATCCTGAATCGTTGATGTAGAGATTTCCGCGAAGACTCTTGTTCATGTGGCCGATCGCGTATCCCTCGATCCCCGGGAGAGCTCCCTCCAAGAACTCAACACCGCCAAACGATAGCCCCACGGTGGGTGCCAACTATCGTGGTTTTTTCACGGTAGATGTCCTCGTGAAAATACTTAGTTGTGAGGGCATCGCCGTGAGGTAGTAGCTTGAACGGGGTTGATCAAAATCGAGAGAGAAGGGTTTACCCAGGTTCAACCCCTCTAATTGGAGGTAAAAGCCTACTCCTTGCTTGATTGATTATTGCTCGGGATCTCGATTACAAGGGTGCGACTTGGCTATCCTAGTACTCGAGAGCTTGTAACTTAGTGTTTCTACCTCAAGGGCTCCCCTTTATATATAGATCGAGGCCCTGGGTTTACAACAAAGTCTGGGTCGTAATACAACCCATTGTCCTATTCTACTTTCTACTTATCTTACCTACCAAGTAAGGGAGTTTCCTTTGCCTCTTCATCGAGTCGGTGTCCAAGCATTGTGCCATGAGCCGGCCCGCTCTACGAGTTTCCCTCTAAGCCCTGGGCATCATGGTCATCGCGGCCCATATAACCAACTTGTTCCTCAAGTCGCCACTAGATAACCCGACCCTGAATGGGTGATACGTCCATTTTGCATCATGATTTCCTACTGTTATTTATAAGGTTTTTACGCATAATAATGCTTTAGGAAGTAATTCTAATGCCTTTTCTCTCATAATATGCAAGTTTTACACAAAGAGGGAGAATGCCGGCAGCTGGAATTCTGGACCTGAAACAACTATGTCAGAGTTACCTATTCTGCACATCTCCAAATGGGCTGAAAATTTATGGAGAATTATTTTGGAATATATTAAAAATACTGGAGCAAATAACTATCGGAGGGGGCCACCAGGTGAGCATAAGACACCAGGGCGCACCAGGCCCCCTAGGCGTGCCCTGGTGGATTGTGCTCAACCCAGCACACCTTCGGTGCCCATCTTCTGGTATATAGGTCATTTTGACCTAGAAAAAAGGGAGGACTTTCGGGATGGAGCGCTGCCGTCTCTAGGCGGAACTTGGGCAGGGGCACTTTTGCCCTCCAGCGGAGCGATTCCGCCGGGGGAACTTCCCTCACAAAGGGGGAAATCGAAGCCATTGTCATCACCAACAACCCTCTCATCTTTGGGAGGCCAATCTCCATCAACATATTCAACATCACCATCTCCTCTCAAACCCTGGTTTATCTCTTGTGCTCAATATTTGTACCATAACCTCAGATTGGTACCTGTGGGTGACTAGTAGTGTTGATTACATCTTGTACTTGATTACTATATGGTTTATTTGGTGGAAGATTATATGTTCAGATCCATTATCCTATTTAATACCCCTACGATCTTGAGCATGATTATCATTTGTGAGTAGTTACTTTTGTTCTTGAGGTTATGGGATAAGTCATGTTGCAAGTACTCATGTGAACTTGATATGTGTTCGATATTTTGATGATATGTATGTTGTGATTCCCTTAGTGGTGTCATGTGAACGTCGACTACATGGCACGTCACCATATTTGGGCCTAAGGGAATGCATTGTGGAGTAGTTATTAGATGATGGGTTGCTAGAGTGACAGAAGCTTAAACCCTAGTTTATGCGCTACTTCGTAAGGGACCGATTTGGATGCACATGTTTAATGCTATGGTTAGATTTTATCTTAATAATTTTCTTGTAGTTGCAGATCCTTGCGAGGGGGTTAATCATAAGTCGGTGGTTTGTTCAAGTAAGAACAACACCCAAGCACCGGTCCACCCACATATCAAATTATCAAAGTAGCGAACACGAATCAAACCAACATGATGAAAGTGACTATATGAAATTCCCGTGTACCCTCAAGGACGCTTTGCTTATTATAAGAAACCAGTTTGGCCTGTCCTTTGCCACAAAAGGATTGGGCTACCTTGCTGCACTTTATTTACCGTTACCATTACTTGCTCGTTACAAATTATCTTAATATCAATCTACCTGTTACCGACAATTTCAGTGCTTACAGAAATTACCTTGCTGAAGACCACTTGTCATTTCCTTCTGCTCCTCATTGGGTTCGCCGCTCTTATTTATCTAAAGGAATACGATTGATCCCCTATACTTGTGGGTCATCAAGACTCTTTTCTGGCGCCGTTGTCGGGGAGTGAAGCGCTCATGGTAAGTAAAAATTTATACAATGTGCTAAAATTTATTGTCACTTGCTACTATGGAAAACCATCCTTTGAGGGGTTTGTTCGGGGTATCTTCACCTCGACCAGAAGCACAATTAGTTGCCCCTCAACGTACTGCACCTACTAAAAATATTGGTTATGAAATTCCTTCGGGTATGATAGAACAACTGCTAGCTAATCCTTATGGACGAGATGAAACCAAGCATCCTGATACACACTTGATCTATGTGGATGAAATTTGTGAATTATTTAAGCTTGCAGGTTTATCCGGAAATGAATCTAAGAAGAAGGTTTTCCCTTTATCTTTGAAGGAAAAAGCATTGGCATGGTATAGGCTATGCGATGATATTGGATCTTGGAACTAGAATCGATTGAAATTGGAATTTCACCAAAAAATTTCTCCTATGCATCTAGTTCATCATGATCGAAATCATATATATAATTTTTGGCCTCGTGAAGGAGAAAGTATCGCTCTATATTGGGGAAGGCTTAAGTAAATGTTATATTCATGCTCCAATCATATGCTCTCTGGAGAAATTATCATTCAGAATTTTTATGCTCGGCTTTCTCGTGATGATCAATCCATGCTTGATACTTCTTGTACTGGTTCTTTTATGAAGAAGACGATTGAATTCAGGTGGGATCTTTTAGAAAGAATTAAATGCAACTTTGAAGATTAGGAACTCGATGAAGGTAAATAGTCGGGTATTAAGCTTGAGTTTGATTGTGTCAAATCTTTTATGAATGCTGATGCTTTTCACAAGTTCAACACTAAATATGGACTTGACTCTGAGATATTAGCCTCTTTTTGTGAATCATTTGCTACTCATGTTGATCTCCCTAAGGATAAATGGTTTGACTATCATCCCCTTATTTATGGAGTCATGTACTAAGGGTTCCTCGGGGTGACGGACTAATTGTATATGGGCTGGACTAGTGGAGCCGTACTATGGCATGAATTCTATGAAGATGTGGAGTATCCTCCAAGTCATGAAGGCGCAAGATCTCTTTTATTCCTGATATGTAATCTATCTTTAGTAGCCCTAGCCCTATC
Source organism: Triticum urartu (assembly GCF_003073215.2). NCBI lineage: Eukaryota > Viridiplantae > Streptophyta > Magnoliopsida > Poales > Poaceae > Triticum > Triticum urartu. The sequence continues at coordinate 529,974,799 of NC_053024.1, forward strand.
GGTGTTTATATAAACCAAAGGGTGTAGTCATTAGGGGGAGCAATCTTCATCCCCCATAGCCTAGGGTTTGCTCATACCGATCTTGAGGTAGATCAACCCTGTAACACACATATCGAATACAATCAAGCAGGAGTAGGGTTTTACCTCTTAGAGAGGACCCGAACCTGGGTAAATACCGTGTCCCTCATCTCCTGTTACCATCGATCCTAGATCCACGGTCCGGGACCCCCTACCCCGAGGTCTGCCGATTTTGACACCAACATTGGTGCTTCAATTGAGAGTTCCACTGTTGGATCACCGGAAAGGTCGATGGCTCGCTTAGTCCTTGGAGAGGATGCCAGTCCCATAGATCTCTTCGTTCCCGAACAACTCTTCGCTTTTGGCAGCATCGTGCTGCATGCTGATTCGGTCGGTCGTCTTGGCCAGGTCGACAACTTCTCTCTCGAACACCGGGACTCGACTCGGCAATCTGGAGTACGTCGCTATCACACGGGGGGGATTTGGTCTTCGTCAGATTCACCACCCCGGCAGGCCCTGCCATGCCCGCCCTAATGCACGCTCCCTATACGATCTGTGAATCGACCCCGATCTACCAAACGGCTCCGAGCCAGGAAGGACTCCTTGAGAGAGGGTACACCACCTGTGACGCCCTGATTTGACAGTACACTAATCATACACGCAAATGTGTACGATCAAGATCAAGGACTCACGGGAAGATATCACAACACAACTCTAGACACAAATTAAAATAATACAAGCTTTATATTACAAGCCAGGGGCCTCGACGGCTCGAATACATAAGCTCGAATACACAAGAGTCAGCGAAAGCAAAAATATCTGAGTACATACATAAGTTAGACAAGTTTGCCTTAAGAAGGCTAGCACAAAAGCAACAACGATCGAAAAGGCAAGGCCTCCTGCCTGGGAGCCTCCTAACTACTCTTGGTCGTCAGCGGTCTTGCTACGTCTTGAGCTTGCGTTGGTTTTCCCCGAAGAGGAAGGGATGATGCAGCAGAGTAGCGTAAGTATTTCCCTCAATTTTTGAGAACCAAGGTATCAATCCAGTAGGAGGCCACGCTCAAGTCCCTCGTACCTGCACAAAGCGATAGCTACTCGCAACCAACGTGATTAGGGGTTGTCAATCCCTTCGCGGTCACTTACGAGAGTGAGATCTGATAGATATAATATTTTTGGTATTTTGGTATAAAGATGCAAAGTAAAAATGAAAAGCAAACTAAAAAAGCAAAGCAAGATTAGTGATGGAGATTGATATGATGAGAATAGACCCGGGGGCCATAGGTTTCACTAGTGGCTTCTCTCAAGAGCATAAGTATTCTACGGTGGGTGAACAAATTACTATTGAGCAATTGACATAATTGAGCATAGTTATGAGAATATCTAGGCATGATCATGTATATAGGCATCATGTCCGTGACAAGTAGACCGAAACAATTCTGCATCTACTACTATTACTCCACTCATCGACCGCTATCCAGCATGCATCTAGAGTATTAAGTTAAAAATAGAGTAACGCCTTAAGCAAGATGACATGATATAGAGAGATAAATTCATGCAATATGAAATAAACCCCATCTTGTTATCCTCGATGGCAACGATGCAATACGTGCCTTGCTGCCCCTTCTGTCACTGGGAAAGGACACCGCAAGATCGAACCCAAAGCTAAGCACTTCTCCCATGGCAAGAACTACCAATCTAGTTGGCCAAACCAAACGGATAATTCGAAGAGACTTGCAAAGATAACCAAGCATACATAAAAGAATTCAGAGAAGATTCAAATATTATTCATAGATAGACTTGATCATAAACCCACAATTCATCGGTCTCAACAAACACACCACAAAAAGAAGATTACATCGAATAGATCTCCACAAGAGAGGAGGAGAACTTTGTATTGAGATTCAAAGAGAGAGAAGAAGCCATCTAGCTACTAACTATGGACCCGAAGGTCTGAGGTCAACTACTCACACTTCATCGGAGAGGCTATGATGATGTAGAAGCCCTCCGTGATGATGGCCCAATTCCGGCGGAGCTCCGTAACAGGCCCCAAGATGGGATCTCGTGGATAAAGAAAGTTGCGGCGGTGGAATTAGGTTTTTGGCTCCTATTCTGATCATTTGAGGGTACATAGGTATATATAGGAGGAAGGAGTACGTCGGAGGAGCACCGAGGGGCCCACGAGGCAGGGGGCGCGCCCTAGGGGGGGCCACCCTCGTGACCGCCTCTTTGGCTCCTTGGAGTAGGGTCCAAGTCTCCCGGATCACGTTCGGTGAGAAAATCACGTTCCCGAAGATTTTATTCCGTTTGGACTCTGTTTGATATTATGTTTCTCCAAAACACTGAAATAGGCAAAAAACAGCAATTCTAGGCTGGGCCTCCGGTTAATAGGTTAGTCCCAAAAATAATATAAAAGTGGAAAATAAAGCCCAATATAGTCCAAAACAGTAGGTAATATAGCATGGAGCAATCAAAAATTATAGATACATTGGAGACGTATCAGGTCTCCATGTAGTAGCATGCATCGGCGGTGGCATCTGGCTCCTGGGCTCCGACACCTGGTTGCATCAACCGGAAAGAAGAAGAAAGGGGAAAAGGGGGGAGCAAAGCAACCGTGAGTACTCATCCAAAGTACTCGCAAGCAAGGATCTACTCTACATATGCATCGGTATCAATGAAAAGGGTTGTATCTGTGGACTAAACTGCAGAATGCCAGAAGAGAAGGGGGAAAGCCTAGCCTATCGAAGACTAGCATCTTCTGGAAACCACCATCTTGCAGCAACAGGAGGGAGTAGAGTAACATAAAGTAAAGTAGTAGTAGCGTTATCTACCTCGGCCAGAGATCCTTTCTCGACTCCATGCGAGAAAGCAATCCCAGAGCCATACTATCCAGTTCTCATCTCCATTTCTCATATCCATCTCTCATCTCAGGTATCCAGTTCTAGTTGTATCGATCGGGATACAACTCCAAGTGTCCGTTACCGTAGGACAGGCTATCGATAGATGTTTTCTTCCCTGCAGGGGTGCACCAACTTACCCACCACACTCGATTAACTCCGGCCGGACACACTTTCCTGGGTCATGCCCGGCCTCGGCCAAACAATATGCCGCAACCCGACTGTCGGTGTACTAGAGTAGGGGTACCCTAGTATCCCGAACTTGTGCACGGGCAGTCGCAGCATCCCGCGGCAAGGCTTGCCGGGTGACCGCCAAGATCCTCCGTGGTTCCTTTGGAGCCATCCGTGGTTCCTTTGGAGCCATTCAAGAACAAAGTGTCCAAGTCAAGAAGACAAGACCCTGGCAAGAGGAGCTTGCCGGGAAGGCCACTCAAGGCATTTCAAGGAACTTGCCGCGGCGCACCACGCGTTCCGGCAAGACCCGGTGAGCGACAAGCTCCCGGACGCGACAAGACAACGACCGCGGCAAGGTGCTTGCCGCGGCTAGCCACCTCTCCGCGCCCGCGCTCCAGCACATCCACCAACGTGTCGCTCTGGGGCCCTTCCAGGCATACGTGGCAGAAGGCTGTGCAGCTAGGGACGTGCGGTGGCAAGCGGCGCTGACAAGATCGCCATCGTGGCGAACGGTGGCGTCCCTGGCGGTCCCTTTTCGCACTGTTTAGGCGACACAGACGGGCATTTAAGGACCTTGTCCCCTGCCGTCAGGGTTAGGTATGATACACTGTAGCAGGTAGATGTGCCTACCACAGCACCTTTCCATTTTTGCCCTTTACCTCCGTTGCCACCTGTCGGTAGCCCCTTGAGCATATAAAAGGAGGCCCGTGTGCAACGTAGAGGGGGGTTAGCCAGTTCGAACACTCACGCTCGGTCTTGCTAGCCGTTGGTGTGTACTGTAGCACTCCGCGCTCCCGAGCTAGAAATCAATACAAAACCACAAAGCAGGAGTAGGGTTTTACGCATCCGTGCGGCCCGAACCTGGGTAAATCGCTCGCGTGCTTCGCCTCGATTTGCTCTTTGCACGATCTCCGCCCCTGCCAAACCGAAAGGGACCCGGCCCGCCGGTCCCATAGGTGCCCGTGGATCAGTACCCCGGCATCTTTGGCGCGCCAGGTAGGGGGCGTCGAAGTTGTGTGAACCAGATCCGGCGTTCTCGCGAGCTAGATCTTCATCATCTTCATCAACATGCCGCCGAAGAAGAAAGTTTCGGGGGCAGCTGCTCCGTCCGCGCCGAGCCACCCACCGCCGGAGCAAACGGACGATGGGGCAGGCGCCGGCGGAAGGGCACGCATCAACGAGGGAACTCTTGGTGCTGCCAGGTCCCAGGACAAGGCTGCGCTGCCCATCGGCGGTGTGGCCGGCTCCCACAACGACCGGGCGCACTCCAAGACCTCGGCGTCCGTGCATGCACCGCGCCCATCCCAGGAGGCGCGGGACCAGCAGCGCCATGGTACTCACGGTACCATGCGCTCGCTGGACCAAGATCGAGCTGGTGGACCCCGGAGCGCTCAGGACCACCATGCACGTCAACCTGCTGGCGCGAGCGAGACACGGTCGCCTGGACGAGATACTGCTCCTTCTAACGTAGTTAGAAGTCCGAGCATATCCCGCTCCTCGCACCGTTCGCCACCGCCACCCGCCACCGCAGCAGAAGCTTTGGCGCGAGCTCAGCTGCTCCTAGACTACCCTCCAGCGGCGGACAAGATCGACGACTGGAGGGCCACTATCCAGAGTCTCATCGGCTTCGCCAACGGCGACACTCCACGGCAGCCGAGCACGTCTCAGCCGCGGCAAGCCAGCCAGGCACGAGCCAGAGACGACAAGACTGGTGGGGGTGCAACTACTGTGCACTCTCCACCCCGAAGGCCAAGATCGCCGACTCGCTGGGTCCACCTCGACAGCGACTCCACCGCGTCGTCAGATCCGCGAGCTCGTCGCGATCAGTGCCAAGTTCTTCAAGAACGACAACAAGAAGACGCTCGTACTCGCATCGAGCACCGGAGAGAAGCGCGGCGTCAATCAGACCAGCGCGCTAGGCCCTCTGTTGACATGCATGCGCCAGGGGAACCAGGCGACTTGCCGTACGCGGTAGGTTGCCCTGCGTTCACTCGTGAGCTGCGGCAAGTCCAGTGGCCCAGTACGAAGAATTTCAAACCAGATGTACCAGAGAAGTACGACGGCAAGTCGCATCCGTCGGAGTTCCTCAGCATCTACACCATTGCGGTGCAGGCTGCTGGGGGCGGGATGACAAGATCCTTGCCAACTACTTCCCGTTGGTGCTCAAGCCCAACGTCAGGTCCTGGCTCATGCACTTGCCGGACAACTCCATATCCTCCTGGGCTGATCTATGCCATCAGTTTGTCGGCGCCTTTACAGGCGGCCACAAACCTCATGGCCAAGAGACTGATCTTCATCTGCTCGTCCAGAAGGAAGGAGAGCCCCTGCGCAAGTATATTCAGAGGTTCAGCCGTGTACAGTACAACATCCCAGACGTCCACCCCGCCGCGGTCATCAGCACGTTTCATCATAACGTGCGTAACCGCAGGATGCGGGAGGAGATGGCGATGTGCAGGATCAGAGACGTCAGTGAGCTATATGCCCTGGCCGACAAGTATGCACGCGCTGAGGAAGGGAGGAGACTCCCCGGAGAGAAGACGGGAGCAGAAGGATCTGACAGTGAGGATATTGCCCCGGCAAAGAAAAACCGGCGGCGGAACAGGAAGAAGAAAGGCAAAGAGGTGCTAGTCGTTGAGCAGCCCGGCAATGAAGGTGGCGCCAAGAAGGCCAAAGTTGGTAGTTCCGGCAAGGAGATTGCCGCGTGCGCCAACTGCCAGGCTGCGGCAGCCGCCGACAAGCAGGACGGCTCCGACAAGCAATACTGCAAGATTCACCGCACCAAGGGCCATGACCTCCAGAGCTGCAAAAAGGTCGAGCAGCTTGTCCAGCAGCAAAAGGCTGAGTACGAGCGGCGAGACAAGGAGAGGGCCCAAGGTGGCGCTGCAGAATCTGGCAAGAAGCGCGCCGGCCGAGGAGGACGCCACGGTAAGGCCAAGCAGCGGCAAGGAGACAGACCTCCCTGCGGCCGCGACAACGATGAAGACGACGACGACGACGAAGACATGGATGATGTTGAGACCAGTGAGCAGGAGTTTCAGAAAGCCACAGAGGTCTTGTGCGTTGACGGTGGTGCTTCTCTGCATACCTCGCACCGCCAACTCAAACAGTGGGTGCGGGAAGTTAATGCAGTAGAACCACCTATCGAATCACGCAAGCTTCTGAAGTGGTCCAGCATGCCTATCATCTTCGACATTGAGGATCACCCTGATCGCACAACTGCGGTCGGGTGTTTGCCGTTGTTGGGATCACCAACTATCCGCAACCTCAAAGTCACCAAGATGCTAGTTGACGGTGGGGCCGGCTTAAACCTGATCTCCTCCGCTGTACTCCAAAAACTCCAAATCCCTGACAGCGAGCTCGAAGAGACCGGCACATTCCAAGGAATCAATCCGGGAAGGAGCAAGCCGAAGGGGAAGGTCACGCTGCCGGTAACATTTGGCAGCGAGCTAAACTTCAGGACTGAGAAGGTCACATTCGACGTTGCCGATATTCCATTGCCTTACAATGGGATACTTGGCCGTCCAGCACTCGCCAAGTTCATGGCAGCCTCTCACTACGCAAATAACATGCTGAAGATGCCAGGCCCGATAAGCGTCATTTCTGTCCCCGGCGACAAGAAGGATGCTCTTATCTGTGCCGACAAGATCTACCGGGAAGCAGCAGCCACGGCAGATCGCAATCCACTTGCCGCTGAAGCTCCCGGGGGGAAGAAGACCAAGTCCGGCAAGAGTTTTGATGCCCACTCTGGCAAGCGCACCTCTTCGGAGTGCTGCGCTGCCGTCGAGGACGCACCATCGAGCTCCACCGGCAAGTGCAAGAAGACGATGGCAGCTCCGCCAGAGACGAAGAAGGTATCCGCCAAGGAGGACGGCACTGGTGGTACCTTCACCATCAGTGCCACGCTCGACCCTAAATAGGAAAGCGCGCTCGTTGCTTTCCTGCGGGCGAATGTCGACGTGTTTGCATGGCAGCCGTCTGACATCCCCGGTGTTCCCAGGAAAGTGATTGAGCACCACCTTGCCGTTTGTCCCCATGCGCGGCCCGTCAATCAAAAAGTCAGGAAGCAGGCAGTGGAGCGCCAAGAATTCATTGCAGAAGAGATCAAGAAACTGGAAGCAGCAGGCCTTGTCAGAGGAGTGCTCCATCCCACGTGGTTGGCCAATCCTGTAGTCGTGCGCAAGGCAAACGGGAAATGGAGACTTTGTATCGATTTTACCGATGTTAACAAAGCTTGTCCCAAAGACCCATTTCCTTTGCCGCGCATTGACCAGATTGTTGACTCCACAGCCGGATGTGATTTGCTTTCATTTCTTGACGCATACTCAGGATATCATCAGATCTTCATGGCAGAAGAGGATGAGGAGAAGACCGCATTTATTACTCCATGTGGCACGTACGGTTTCGTACGGATGCCTTTCGGATTAAAAAATGCTGGTTCGACATTTGCAAGAGTAGTTCATGTTGCTCTTGATCCACAAATACACAGAAATGTGGAAGCCTACATGGGTGATATAGTGGTCAAGAGCAAGGACAGAGCAACCCTGATTCAAGATTTAGACGAGACCTTTGCAAATCTGCGCAAGATCAGCCTCAAGCTCAACCCAGAGAAGTGTGTGTTTGGAGTTCCCTCTGGCAAGCTTCTCGGGTTCTTCGTGTCTCAGCGGGGAATTGAAGCCAATCCCGACAAGATCAAGGCCATTGAGCAGATTGAAGCACCAAAGCGCGTCAAGGATGTACAGAAACTTGCCGGTTGCGTGGCTGCTCTCAGCAGGTTTATCTCTCGGTCTGCTGAGCGCGCCCTGCTGTTTTTCAAATTATTGAAAAAGGCAGGTCCAATGAAATGGACTCCGGAAGCGGAGGCTGCGCTGCAAGACCTGAAGAGATACCTGTCCTCCCCTCCAATACTTGTCGCACCTAAGCCACAAGAGAAGTTGCTGCTGTACATAGCAGCAACCAATCAAGTGGTTAGTGCTGCGTTAGTAGCAGAGAGGGAGGCAGATGATGAGCCAGCAACCGCGGCAAGCGCATCCAGCGACAAGCAGGGAGCTTCCCCGACAAGCTCTGGTCCCGACAAAGATGGATCTGCGCAGATACACGATGAGATACACAAGAAGATGGTGCAGCGCCCAGTTTACTTTGTCAGTTCCCTTCTGCAGGGGGCTAGGTCAAGGTACTCTGGTGTGCAGAAATTGCTTTTCGGCCTTCTCATGGCCTTGAGAAAGCTACGCCATTACTTCCAAGCACATGAGATCACAGTTGTCACTCGCTTTCCGCTGAAGAGGATACTGCAGAATCCAGAAGCGACAGGCAGGATTGTTGAGTGGGCACTGGAACTGTCAAGCTTTGGCCTCAAGTTTGAAAGCACTTCAACTATCCAGAGCAGAGCATTGGCAGAATTCATAGCAGAATGGACGCCAACACCAGATGAAGAAATTCCAGAAACGAGCATCCCCGACAAGGAAGCAAGCAAAGAGTGGTTGATGTACTTTGATGGTGCCTTTTCGCTGCAAGGCGCCGGCGCTGGTGTGCTGCTTGTCGCACCCACCGGTGAGCACCTCAAGTACGTAGTCCGGATGCACTTCCCCAAGGAGCAAGCAACGAACAATACTGCAGAATATGAGGGCTTGCTTGCCGGTCTCCGGATCGCGGCAGACCTTGGGATCAAGAAGCTCATTGTCAGGGGTGACTCACAGCTTGTCGTCCGCCAAGTAAACAAGAGTTATCAGAGTCCGTTGATGGAAGCTTACGTCGATGAAGTGAGAAAGCTAGAAGAACACTTTGACGGCCTACAAATGGAGCATGTTCCAAGAGCTCAGAACGCCATTGCAGATGGCCTGTCAAAGTGTGCCGCACTTAAGTTACCTGTGGAACCAGGGATCTTTGTGCTCAAGCTGACTCAGCCGTTCGTAACGCCATCAACTGGACAGAGCAAGAAGAGGAAGTTGGTTTCTGGTGACTATTTGCCGGCAGAGCTTCCCGAAGCCGCCGCCAAGAAGGTCCCCAAGATCAACGCCAAGAGTGCTGAGGAGCAGTCTGCTCCGGCAGACCCTAGGGTTTGTTCCGTTGAAGCAGGAGCTCCCGACAAGTTTTGCTCCGGCAAGCTTGCCGGGGAACGTCACGCTCCGGCAGAGCCGCAGGTTCTTGCCGTAGAAGCAGATATTCCCGCAGCAGTCTCCAAGATCAACACCAAGAGCGCTGAGGAGCAAGATGCTCCGGCAAGCCCTAGGGTTTGTTCCGTTGAAGCAGAAGCTCCCGACAAGTTTTGCTCCGGCAAGCTTGTCGGGGAACGTCAAGCTCCGGCAGAGCCGCAGGTTCTTGCCGTGGAAGCGGATGTTCCCGCAGCAGCAGATTTTCCTTTAGTCCTTGTTGTCGAGCCACAAGCTCCAGCATGGGCACAGCAGATTGTCCATTTCCTTCAGACAGGAGGACTTCCCGAAGAGCAAGAAGAAGCGGAGAGAGTAGCCCGGCAGCCAAGTATGTACCAGTTTGTCGACAAGACACTATACAGAAGAAGACTCAACGGTGTGAAATTGAAGTGTATTCCCCGGGAAGATGGACAAAAGCTGTTGGCAGAAATACATGGAGGCATATGTGGTCACCACATTGGCGCAAGAGCACTTATCGGTAAAGCTTTCCGGCAAGGTTTCTTCTGGCCAACAGCCCTCCAGGATGCAACTGCACAAGTAACCAAGTGTGAAGCGTGTCAGTTTCATTCCAAGCAGATACACCAACCAGCTCAAGCTCTCCAGACGATCCCTTTATCCTGGCCATTTTCGGTCTACGGGCTCGACATCCTCGGCCCCTTTCCCCGAGCTGTCGGGGGCTTTGAGTACTTGTACGTTGCAATCGACAAGTTCACAAAGTGGCCGGAAGTGGAACCAGTGAGGAAGGTGACAGCACAGTCAGCAGTCAAGTTCTTCAGGTCGATTGTTTGCCGCTTCGGGATCCCTAACAGGATAATCACCGACAACGGCACGCAATTTACGAACCGCACCTTCACGCAGTACGTCCAAGATCTTGGCGCCAAGGTCTGCTTCGCTTCTGTTGCTCACACGAGAAGCAACGGTCAAGCGGAGAGGGCAAATGTTGAAGTGTTGCGCGGGCTCAAGACCAGAACTTTCGACAGGCTGCACAAGTGCGGAAGAAACTGGATCGAGGAGCTGCCGGTGGTTCTTTGGTCGATCAGAACGACGCCAAATCGAGCCACTGGACAGACACCTTTTGCTCTAGTCTATGGAGCAGAGGCAGTTATCCCCACGGAACTCGTATACGGGTCACCTCGAGTGCTCGCTTATGATGAGCTCGAGCAAGAGCGGCTGCGACAAGATGACGCGCTGCTCCTTGAGGAAGACCGTCTTCAGGCTGCTGTGCGAGCTGCTCACTACCAGCAAGCTTTGCGCCGCTACCATAGCCGCAAAGTTAACGCTAGAAGTCTCGAGGAAGGCGACCTTGTTCTTCGGCGCGTTCAGTCCGCCAAGAATTCCAACAAGTTGACGCCGAAGTGGGAAGGCCCTTACCGGGTGAAACGAGTCACTAGGCTTGGCGCTGTCCGCCTTGAGACTGAAGATGGCATTCCGGTGAGCAATTCCTGGAACATTGAGCATCTTCGTAAGTTTTACCCGTAAGGCGCGGTTGTTGGAACCTGTTCCGGCAACCACCTTTTGTACAAGTCTTGCCGCTGTTGCATGTAATCCTTTGTACAAAGCCGGGCGCAGATCCCGTGCATAAGTAAAGCTCATGTGCTCCGCACATTTTGTCAATTTTATGCTTTCTATTTTCTGGCATATATGATCTGACACTTTGTGCAGCACCTACTCCACGGTAAGCAATAACGAGCCGTAAAGCTCCATATCTGTATTGTCTCTTCTTCCTTTTGAAAGCAAGGTTCCCCTCGCCCACAAGTTTGCCGGGGGGAAAGGAGAAGACGATGGATGGTATGGGCCAGGCGTCGTTCAAGAAAGTTTCGCCTTGCCGGGAAGCAAACAACAGAAAAGCTAAGTTGCCAAAGTTTGAGCAATCAAATTTTTTAAATTTTAAGTTATCTCCCTTGAACGACCACACTTTGTATGGGAAACCTATGCGCGGAGGAACCAACTCATAGCTAGTTGCGCCCCTACTTTGTTTCGAGTCCGCTCAACAACTTAAGTGAGCTGCTAGCGCCCTTACCTTGCTTCGAGTCTGCTCAGCAACTTAAGTGAGCCGCTAGCGCCCTTACTTTGTTTCGAGTTCGCTCAGCAACTTAAGTGAGCTGCAACTAGTTGCGACAAGGTTTCTTGCCGGTAGCGGCACCGCCAGCAGGCTGCTGACGTTCCGCACTCAGCGCTCGCGGCTCAGGTGCCTGCACCGGCAAGTTCCCTAAAAGCGTAGGGCAAAAACATACAAAGGGAGGAATCAAGTAAAGGGAGTAACGTTGCAATCATTTCCCACAATCAAGTTACATTACAAAGATAGCTTGTTGCAGCTCTAACAGATTGTTTTCATGACATGATGGGCAGCGACAAGAAAAGAAGAAATGAGCGGCCTAATCTACGCGATCGCCTTCGACCCGCTTGATCCCGCTCACCTTGTCCACAATGGGTGCGACAAGGGCCTTGAGCTCCTCCAGATCAGCTTCTGGCGGCAAGGACCTGAGGATGTTGGTGAGGCGGAGGCCCGGATTGCGGAAGGCCACCTTCATCAACACTTTCTCGAGGGCTCCTGCGCAGATCTCGCGCGACTCGTCAGCTAGTTGCTTGGGGATCCTCTCTCGGAGTCGCTGAAGGGCCGTCGCCACGCCCTTGAAGAATAGGATGAGCTTGGCGCTGGGCTGGAGGTTGTCGTCGGAGGGATACCCAAGATCTTCCATCCCCAGCTGCGCCAGCTCCTTGTCGATATCTGTGGCGGCGTTCACCAAACTCTCCGTCCAGTGCGTCATAGTCTCCCTGAAGGTGTTCTGGGCGGTGGCAGCGCTCTCCAGCAGCGCCTTGTCGGCCTTGATTTCCTCCTTCAAGGCCGCCTCCCGCTTCTTGGCGCTGTCCAGAGTCTTGGTCAAAGTGGTTAGCTTCAACTCAAGATCCACGTTGGAGGCCTTGGCGACGCTGAGCTCCTTGCCCTTCTCGGAGAGATCGGCCTCCAGCCACGCCACCTTCGTCTTCAACTCCACCTTGGCGGCCTCGGCGGCGGCGGCAGCGTCCTCCGCTTGCTTGAGGGCTCCGCCAAGCTTCTCCTCGCGCGAGGCAAGCTCCTCCTCGTGGGCGTCGAGATTGACCTTCCGCTGCGCCAGCTCGCCCTCTTCCGCGGCTAGCTTCACAGCGGCAAGTCGCTGGCGCTCTTCGGCTTCAGCCTTCTCGAGGAGAAAGACCTTCCGCGCTTCAGCGAGCTGCTCCCGCTCCTCCGCCAGGGATCGGAGGGCTTCCCGGTGGAAACCCCCGAGCTCTTCCGCGCACTTTTCAATGTCTGCTCCCGCCTTCGCGACAAGCGCCTCGCGGGACTCCAGCTTGGCTTGTCGCGCACGGTAGAGAGACATCAACCTGCGCAGCAGCCGCTCTTCTTCGGGCTCGTTGCTGCTGCTGCTTGGCGCGTCGACCAGCTTCAGCCCCGCGGAGGCGAGCACTTCTCCGTCGAAGACCTCCCCCTCGACCGGCGCTCTGGAGCATGATGCCCAGGGAAGATTGATGAAGACGTCGTTGCCGGCCTTCAAATAAACGCCCGGCTGGGGCTCCTTGGAACTTGGCGCTGCGGCTTCGGCGGATGGGTCGGCGGTCGGCGTAGCGCCTGGCGCTCCTGCGGCCTCTGGGCCATCAGTACGATCGCCAGATTCCTCGCCAGTTGCTGCGGCGTCAGCCTTGGCAGCCTCTGCGCCGGTGGCGTCTCCAGCACCGGCTGCTTCGTCGGTGGCGACCTCTGTCTCCATCTGCTCCGCAGCGGATGGATCTGACAGCCGGAAAAGGGGAGAAGAGTCAAACAGAATCCAGCAGAAACCCATAAAGATCAAGAAAATAAGGATCCAAGAGAAGTTTTGAAGCAAGGGGAGTACCTGCACCAGGCTCTGCGGTCATGGTCTCCGTCGTCGGGGGGCCGCTGGCGCTGTCCCTCGCCGGAGAACCCTCCCTTGCCGGAGACTTCTCCCTCACCGGGAAGCCTTCCCTTGCCGGAGAATTCTCCCTTGTCGGGGGATTCTCCCTTGGCTCCTGGTGGGGCTGCTCGGCTCCTACACAAGTCAACAAGCAGATATTAGCAAAGACAAGTACCCATGCGCGCCTCGCCGCGGAAAATAATTCACACACTTACGCTGGGGGCTGCCATGGAGGAAAGTCGCTGGCTCCGGCAAGGTTGTCTCGGGCGCGCCACCTGTTGTCGCAATGGGCTCGTCCTCGATGATGATCACTGGGGCCTTAGCTCTCTTTGCCGCTCTCTGGGCCAGAGTCCTAAAGAGGAACAGATTCAGGGAAAAGCAAGTGAGAAACAAGACCAACAGCAAGAGTTGAAGAAATGCAAGTACAACAAGAGAAGCTTACTCTTCTTCTTCTTCCTCGTCGGAGCTTAACGCGGAGAAGTCGAAGCCTGGCGCGCGCCTGGCGCGAGGAGGCGGAGGAGAAGCTTCCCTTGGCCGCTTGGCGGGAGCAGTGGCGGCGGTCTGAGACGACCCCGCTCCGGCTGTCGGCGCGGCGTGAGTAGCGGCAGGGACTGAAGCGGTGGTCCGGCTAGACTCCGCTCCAGTTGCCGTCGTAGCATGAGGTGCTCCCGCGGCAACGGTGTTTGCCGTGGTCGAGCGTGTCATGCGGCGTGGCGACTGTTGGCCCGCTTGCCGCTCTGCCACATCACCAACCTTGCGGAGACGCCTTCTTGGTGGGGATGGAGGCTCTACTTCTGGTGGGCTGTCTGAAGACGAGGTGGAAGAAGAGTCGATTTGCAACGAGCCGCTCGTGTCCTTGGCGGGCTCGCTCGGCTCGGTGTCTTGCCTGGCAAGCCCCTTCTTGCCGGCAGGCCCCCCTCGCTCGGCACGGCTTGCCGCTTCTGCTGCATCGGCCTCCTCCATAGTGAACCCGAACTCGCCCGCGGCTGCGGCTGCCGCTGCCTCCTCCAGCCTAGTGGCGATGAGCGCCATCTCCGCATCCATGGTGTCGCGGGTGAGGCCGTCCTTCTCGTCGAGGCGGATTGGCACTTCCACCAAGTCGTCGAAGAATTGCTGCACGACCTCATCTGCAGGCTCCTGCCAAGTTGGCACAATCCCGTGCGAGTCGCACTCCGGCATCATTGCACGGATGCGGTCGAGCGCGGAATTGTTGCACAAAGGCACGACGCCCCCCGGCAACCTGAACACCTCGGGATGCTGGGGGTCATATTTGAACAGCTCCTACAGCATCGCGTTGAGCTCCAGGACTATGAAGTTGTAATTGAGGCCTGGTCGCAGCCTCATGATGTCTGCCGCGTTCTTGAACTCCCAAGTGGGCCTCCCCCGTTCCTGCAGGGGGGCGATGCGGTGGCGAAGGAAGTCTGCGCCAACAGCGCCAATAGTAAGCCCGGCAAGCCTCAGGCGCAGGATCCTGGTGACGGCAATCTTCAGCCTGGCGTCCTCCGGAGCCATGTCACTCCAATCGCTGCCGCGTGCTACTGGGGTTCGGCGTCGGATGGTAAATGGCTGCGGGCTCTCCTCGTCAATCCAGCACCAATCAGCTCTCCACTCCTCCCACTTGCCGCAGAATTCTCCCTCCAGATAGGTCTCTTTCTTGCCGGGCCTTGAGATCCAGGCAATCCCGCCGGATAGAGGCTCTCCTCTCTCTACTCGGGGTATGAAAAAGTGGCGGAAGAGGGCTACGTTGGGAAGGACTCCGACAAAGTTTTCGCAGAGGTGTGCGAAAACTGCCATTGTCAGGATGGCGTTGGGGGTGAAGTCAAGGAGATGGAATCCATAGGTGTTCATGATGTCGCAGAAGAAATCAGAGAAGGGCGGGCAGAGCCCGCAATAGAAGAACAATGCGAAGAAGGGGTACCCATTCGGAGCCTTCTTCCAAGCGGCGGCGGGGAGAACCTTTGTGCGCGGATGCGCGCGCGTCTCCGCCGACCAGAACAGATAGTAGTTCTCCCTCAGCTCCTTCGCGCCGAGCTTGGGGGGGAAAACGGACCGCTCCTTCCGCAGCGCCGTGAGCCGCTGCGCCTCGATCGTCTTCACGGTCTTCCCCTTGTCGGCTTTTGGAGCCATGGCGGAAGTAGTGGAGGAGGTCGACGGCGTTGGTGGTGCTAGTGGCGATGGGGGGCGGAGCGCTGCTCTCTCTCTCAGCTTTGGGGAGGCAAGGGAGCGGCGGAGATTTCTGAGATTGGGAACGGCAACGGGCGAGTGGGCCAACTGCCCCTGTTTCCCCTGCTTATAAAGGGGGAGGGGGCAGACGTTCCGCATTTTCGAGTAAAGAAACCCCCACGACCTCTCCCACGACGCCGCATTCAACGCGTGCCGTTCGGGGAGGGCGCAGTGGATAAGGAGTGAGATACGGCGTAACCTAGGCCGCGCGTGCCCGTGCCCTGTTTTGGGCCTGGCCCAACAGTGCTCGGCACCGTGTATGGCCCAGGCCCGGGGGCTCCTGTCGGTGTACTAGAGTAGGGGTACCCTAGTATCCCGAACTTGTGCACGGGCAGTCGCAGCATCCCGCGGCAAGGCTTGCCGGGTGACCGCCAAGATCCTCCGTGGTTCCTTTGGAGCCATCCGTGGTTCCTTTGTGTCCATTCAAGAACAAAGTGTCCAAGTCAAGAAGACAAGACCTCGGCAAGAGGAGCTTGCCGGGAAGGCCACTCAAGGCATTTCAAGGAACTTGCCACGGCGCACCACGCGTTCCGGCAAGACCCGGTGAGCGACAAGCTCCCGGACGCGACAAGACAACGACCGCGGCAAGGTGCTTGCCGCGGCAAGCCACCTCTCCGCGCCCGCGCTCAAGCACATCCACCAACGTGTCGCTCTGGGGCCCTTCCAGGCATACGTGGCGGAAGGCTGTGCAGCTAGGGACGTGCGGTGGCAAGCGGCGCTGACAAGATCGCCATCGTGGCGAACGGTGGCGTCCCTGGCGGTCCCTTTTCGCACTGTTTAGGCGACACAGACGGGCATTTAAGACCCTTGTCCCCTGCCGTCAGGGTTAGGTATGATACACTGTAGCAGGTAGTTGTGCCTACCACAGCACCTTTCCATTTTTGCCCTTTACCTCCGTTGCCACCTGTCGGTAGCCCCTTGAGCATATAAAAGGAGGCCCGTGTGCTACGTAGAGGGGGGTTAGCCAGTTCGAACACTCACGCTCGGTCTTGCTAGCCGCTGGTGTGTACTGTAGCACTCCGCGCTCCCGAGCTAGAAATCAATACAAAACCACAAAGCAGGAGTAGGGTTTTACGCATCCGTGCGGCCCGAACCTGGGTAAATCGCTCGCGTGCTTCGCCTCGATTTGCTCTTTGCACGATCTCCGCCCCCGCCAAACCGAAAGGGACCCGGCCCGCCGGTCCCATAGGTGCCCGTGGATCAGTACCCCGGCACCGACCTAGGCTTAATAGAGAGGTCAGCACACCGGACTAAACCTATGCCCCCAGGGGTCATGGGCCATCTCCCCAGGAACTCCTGCACGGTGCGTGCGGTGAGCAGACCTAGCTACCTCCTTCAACAAGGCAGGTGCTTACGCAGTCCATCCCGGCACGCGCCGCTCAGTCGCTGACATCTATTAAGCTTCGGCTGATGTATACGACGCGGAACGCCCATACTATGCCCACGTGATGGTTAGTGCTATCATGCCAGAGGCCCCTCGGATCAAATATCCAAATCGTAGTGGATTAGGAATGCGCGGTAACAAGCAGAGACTCACGGAAGATGTGACCCCGTTGCCCCGTCTCGAGGACTTGCGGCAAGGGCTAAGAATGCCCGGCCGCGCCTCGTAATTATCTCGCGGGCACCCTCTAGGTCAACCCGACTCCTCATCACTCGCAAGTATGCTCGCGCGGGTACCCCTCGGGGCCGACCCATCTTTAGTAACATGGTTCAGTGTAAAGTCATAGTAACCATAGTAACCATGTGTCCAAACATCAAGGGGAAAACCCGAGGAATCACCCCCGGTGAATTCCACTCGATGTAATCATCAAGGTGAACGTAAGAGGAACCACCCCCGAGGTCCACACTTGAGGGGTTGCATGACAAAGTCGTATCGGAAGTGGTTAATGCGGAATCACCCTCGGTGACCACGACCGAATAGCTACTCTACAGAGGTCTCATCAGGAGTGATATAAGAGGTTCCACCCTCGACACTCGATGGTTACTCTACAGAGTCGTACAACTAGGGGGGGTGATGTGCGGTGTCGGGGCCTGGACGTCGATCACGTTGATCGAGTCATCGAACATAAAGCGGGGCATCTAGGACAAGGTGGGGGTCATGGATGGATCACTAACCAACCTATACTAAGCAGTTTAGGACAAGCAGGTAAGGTATGAAAGCAGGTAACAACAACAGGCTATGCATCAGAGTAGGATCATACAAAAAGCAGTAGCAGTTCTAATGCAAGCATGAGAGGGAAAGAAATGGGCGATATCGGAATGCTCAAGGGGGGTTTGCTTGCCTGGTTGCTCTAGCAAGAAGGAGTCGTCGACGTAGTCGATCACAGGGGCATCAGCAGCGGTCTCGAGGTCTACCGGAGAAGAAGAGGGGGAAGAAACAATAAATACATGCAAGCATAAGCATAACAAGACAATAAGCGGTGCTAGAGGTGTTCTAACGCAGCGCTAGGCGATACTAGCGAAGGAGGATAACATCCGGGAAAGTTTTCCCGAAGTTTGCAATTTTCGGACAGATGAAACGGAGGGGGAAAGCTGCAGGTTCTCTATGCTAGGGATGTGTGGCGGACAAACGGACCGCGTATCCGGATTCATCTTGTCGTTCTGAGCAACCTTCATGTAGAAATCTTTTTCATCCGAGTTACAGATTATTTATTATGATTTTTCAAAGTTTTAAACATTTTCTGAAATTAATATTAATTCGAAAATAATTGCTAAAATGCTAAGCGCACCCAGCACAAGGGACACAGAACTGTACCCAGTGGCTGACAGGTGGGCCAGGGGGTCCCAGTTGACCAGTCAACATTTGACTGGTCAACACGGGGTGGGTCCTCCTGTCATTGACTGTTTCGTTAACTAACTAGTTAATTCGGTCTAATTAGGCTATTAAGCTAATTAACTTTAATAGTTTAACTAACCAAATTAATTGAGTTAATTAATTAATTATATTTATTAATTATTTATTTTTGTAATCTTTTTTAAACACCTATTTTTAAAAGGACAGGGGCTGTGGGGCCCGTTCGTTAGTGGCACTAGGCCAACTCAGCGGGGCGGGTTAACAGGCGGAACCCCGGGGTCGGGCGCAGGCCTCCGGGCGGAGAAGCGGGGCGGGCGCCCATGGAGGCCGCAGGGCTGGGGCGGGGCGAGGCCGGCGGGGCGCTGGCAGCTGCCAGCAGCGGTGAGGGACGGTAGTGCAGGACGGCGACGAGCAAAGGCGCGCGCGGCAGGTGGGGCAATGGTAGACGACGCGGGCATCGGGCACGAGCGCCCATCGAGGGCGAGGCCGTGGCCTCGGCTGGGCTTGGGCGGTAGTGGCCAGAGGCTCGGGCGGTGCCGGGCGCGCGAGGGCGGCGGTCAGCAGCGACACGGTCCCGAGCAGTAGCAGGGGACGGGGACGGTGGGCGAGGCGCGAGGCGGGGACGGGGCCCTACGATGAAACAGAGTGAGAGGAGGGAAGGCGCTCATGAGGGGAACGTAGGGCACAGGGCAGCGGGCTCGGGGATGGTTGGGGTGGTCCGACGACGGAGAGGATGAGGAGGTCCGGTGAGGCTCGACGGGGCGATGAGGAGGCGAGGCGACGTGGAGCGGCTCCGACGAGCGGCGTCCGTCGGCGTGGTCGGGGCGTCCGGCGTGGCGACGGGGATGGGGCGGCGCTCGGCGAGGTGGCGGGGGAACACGCCGGGTGGCGGCGTCGGGAACGCGGAGCGATGGCGTCGAAGACGGGATCGGGCCCGATCCCGATCCAATCGAGAGGAGGGGAACGAGAGGGAGACGTGGGGAGGGAGTGGGGCGATCTGTCCAGATATTTTGGGTGCGTGGGGGATAAGGGAGAGGGAGAGGTGGGCCGGCCAGATGGTCTGGTGGTCCAGCTGGGCCACGACCCAGTGGGGGAAGGGGCTTCTCTCTCCCCTCTTCTCCTTTTCTTTTGTCTTCTCTGCTTTGCATTTTCCTTTTGCTCCAAAAGACTTTTGTAAAAAGTGTAGCTTCTCTCAATAATTATTATGTAATATTTAGCACTGCCTCAAGAAGTTTGAGAAGCAGTTGAAAAGCCTTAGAATCTTTATAACTTCAAAAGTGATTTAAAATATTGTTTTAACCCCTTGTTTTATTCATTTAAGGGCATTTAAACAATTTATAAAAAATACGGGTTTCAACATGATAAATACCCAGGGATTATTTACAACACTTTGAACATTTTGTTCTTCATGTTTGGCAATTTGAATTTTGGACTTTGATTTGAATTTGAAATTTGAACCAGTTTTGAACCAACGTGAGTTTAACAACAGTAATCACGATGATGTGGCATCATTAGGAGGGTATTACTGTAGCTTAATTATCCGGGCGTCACAATTCTCCTCCACTACAAGAAATCTCGTCCCGAGATTTAAGGGGGAGTAAGGAGGGAAAGACTCGGGAAGGACGGAGCCCAACACAAGGTAGGTACCAGGGGGCTATCTTAGTGAACGTGGCATAGAGGCATCTCTCGAGTTTGAAATATAAGAAATTCATCGAGAGCAAGGTAAGAAGGTGCAATAAGAAGTTTCAACCGGGTAGGAAATTGCTTGATGTCTGCAACAGAGTGCGAAAGAGGCTCAGAGCATCGAGAATAAGTATTGCATTTGATACCACAACAGATCACAAGGAAGATGGCTCGCAAATTACATATGAAGCCAAGCCCGAGGGATAACTTTGAAAACAAGGATGCATAGGAGAGTCAGGTTTCGATCCTGTGGAACTATGGGTTATGGGCCCACCATGTGGGTTAAAAGCAGGAAGGGTGCTAACATTTTGTACGGCTAAGGTAGCAAGGCATGTCAGAGGACAACCTGTCAGTTATGTTGGCAACAACGTTGGTACCATGGGCGAGGGACGAAGAGAACCATTTTCCTACTCGTTAAGACGAGGCGGACCAATATGCAAAGTTCTCATCCATCGGTGGCTACTAGAATGTCATCAACAATAGTAACAAGGTCTTACTGACAGAGTTGTCACCGAAGTGTTTACCTAAGCAGAGAATTAACTCTGCTCGGATAAGTTAGATTACGAGAAAGGTTTAAACAAACCAATGGAAAGGAAAAATGTGACTATTAATTTAATCAGAACAATGGAAAGGAAAAATGTGTTTAAACACAAATATCAGGAGTATATCCTTTCAAGGACAAGCAGATGATGATATCCACAACAGGATAGTAAGTAGATTACCATTTGGGTAAAGGGGAGAGGAATGTTCATCACATTACCCATACCACAGTGTTTGGATAAGTGATCAAGAAACAATTAGCATTGCTCCTCAATGTTCTTAATGATGTTTAGAGTACCACAATCATGCTTCGGGGCAGCATTAACATGGTCATCAGGTAAAGGTCGGACCTTGGGAACACAAAGGATCCATCAAGAATTTATAGGACATCTCATGCAATTTTATCAGGAAAAAGATGAGGATGTGGCCGATGGGTTCAGCGGCAATCCATCGACATGTCAAAAAGAAAAGGATGTATTCCAAAATTGTATGAACAAGTTTGTGTTTGGGGGGGGGGAAGAATGTCTTCGATGATAACACAAATCATCGAGGGGCAATGATGGTATTTCTCATCATGAATTTGATTGATATCCTGGAAGAGCTCAGAATGTTGATAATTTTGTCGAGAGGTTTCATGAAGATGTAATCGATCGGTGATGACATCAAGTCAAAGGAGTTTTGAAACAAAAAGGTTATCGAAACCATGAATATGACACAAACTCGAATTCAAACTTGTTGTTCAAGGTGAAATGATATGACGAGGAAGATCGACGTAAGTTGAGCTCGTCATCGAAAGTTGTGCTCCGAAAAGAAGGACCGGATAGCACAGTTAAAATTAGCTCGATAATGATATAGTCGATCAGGCTATGAATGACTTGAAGGATTATTAAACTCGTAAGCAACGGAAATAGCTTAGAGTTATTGAGTCGGAGTGCGGAATCGATTCACTTATCGGTGTTCTTGAGTGACTAATAACTCGAAACCCAGGGCAATCTTAAATCGTGGAGGAGCAATACCAGGTGAAGACTCATAGGAAGCAATACAGTTCTTTGTTATTCTCGAGATGCCGGAGGGTAATACTCGAAGGAAGGTCAAGATAGAGGTTGCAAAGATGCATTGATTTGTAGAAGACAAGTGCTTTAACTTGTCCGAGAAATGGAATCAAAGGGGAACAATCATGGTCAGAACCACGGTTGCAAAGGAACAAACGTAGTTACCAGATGAACTTATAACAAGGGGATTATTATTATCACAAGAAGCTTCCATGATAAGATCTACATCGTGCCCACGGGCATGAACACAAAGTTCAAGGTCGACTCCCACTTCTTCAATGCATATCATTTCATTTACTTCTCTCTTTCGATGAAGTTCTAGTGTTGAAATTATATCTGGAAAAACACCAGAAGAGTATGACTCGTGAAAACTCTCGGGTTCACACGGATTAGGGAAGGCATAGGTTCAACCCATAGGGGCATCTTAGGAACATATACCACAAACCTCAGGAGTAATATAACACAAGCTCGAAGGCAGAGCATGGTTGAGAAGGCAGAGGATACAATTTACCAAAGGCATTATGTATCCGAGGAAAGGCTCACAAGCTTATTGAATATGAAGGACGTTGTCGGATAAAATCCGAAAAAGGGGTCTGGTGGTCCACAAGGGATCTGATGTGAGCATCAATATTCAACCAGAGGAAGAAAGAATGCAAGGAGATCAGATTATAGAAACAACTGAGTAACTCAAAGCTCAATTGCAAAGGAATTATGAATTCCAAGACAAGGGATCAGAAGCAATGCTCTGATAAGGGATGGATAGGTAGAATATCCTTAGGGGTACAATCGATGGCGATTTGATTGATCGAGATTCAGCACATGTTAGAATGATGTCTGAGCCGGAAGGATGAATTCTAGGATCTGATTGAGGATTGCGAGCATTCGCAACATATTGTATCAACGGACTCAAAATGATAATGATAATGGCAAAGGCTAACAATAAGATTACTAGACTTATGGTATTAACCATAATGCAAGCAAGCAAGAAATCCAAGAACAATAGGCTGTTGAGGATTTTCACAAGAATGAATGGTATTACGAAGACTTTTGTGAAGTACAAGAATCAACTGAGGATGAGCGGATACTCGACAGGTGCACAAAGTTATCCATAGGGGTATTCAGTCGACAAGGAACTGCAAGGCAGTAAGCTCAAAGGATTCCCGGCAAAAGGAGAGCAGTTCAGGGCATCTTGTAATAACAAGATCAATGGGACAGAAAGTAAGATTGGTAAGTGTGTGTAGTTATCCATAAGGATATTTCGGTGGTAAGGAATTGCAAAGGCAACAGGCACAAAGTCTCGAGAGAATATCGTAGAGTATCTTCGGAATCTTCTGATGCAGTAGGCGATCATCTGGAGTGAGGGGCTCTCCGGTAGAATGTATTTACGAGAACCTAGAGTTAGCAAAATCATTTAACCCGAATAGAAGAGAGATCAGATTCCTAGAGTATAGACGAGGAATAAAAGATCCTAATACCACCCAAGGGCGACGTGGGCCCGTAAGCCACACAACCATGTTAGTAAAAATAGTTTTTCAAAGACTAGACTCAACTTCGGCCAAGGAGTTGGAAAGGGGGATCCTACAGGTAGTCGGCTCTGATACCAACTTGTGACGCCCCCGATTTGACCGTACACTAATCATACACGCAAATGTGTACAATCAAGATCAAGGACTCACGGGAAGATATCACAACACAACTCTAGACACAAATTGAAATAATACAAGCTTTATATTACAAGCCAGGGGCCTCGAGGGCTCGAATACATAAGCTCGAATACACAAGAGTTAGCGGAAGCAAAAATATCTGAGTACAGACATAAATTAGACAAGTTTGCCTTAAGAAGGCTAGCACAAAAGCAACAACGATCGAAAAGGCAAGGCCTCCTGCCTGGGAGCCTCCTAACTACTCCTCGTCGTCAGCGGTCTCCACGTAGTAGCATGCATCGGCGGTGGCATCTGGCTCCTGGGCTCCGACACCTGGTTGCATCAACCGGAAAGAAGAAGAAAGGGGGGAAAAGGGGGAGCAAAGCAACCATGAGTACTCATCCAAAGTACTCGCAAGCAAGGATCTACTCTACATATGCATCGGTATCAATGAAAAAGGTTGTATCTGTGGACTGAACTGCAGAATGCCAGAAGAGAAGGGGGAAAGCCTAGCCTATCGAAGACTAGCGTCTTCTGGAAACCACCATCTTGCAGCAACAGGAGGGAGTAGAGTAACATAAAGTAAAGTAGTAGTAGCGTTATCAACCTCGGCCAGAGATCCTTTCTCGACTCCCTGTGAGAAAGCAATCCCAGAGCCATACTATCCAGTTCTCATCTCCATTTCTCATATACATCTCTCATCTCAGGTATCCAGTTCTAGTTGTATCGATCGGGATACAACTCCAAGTGTCTGTTACCATAGGACAGGCTATCTATAGATGTTTTCTTCCCTGCAGGGGTGCACCAACTTACCCACCACGCTCGATTAACTCCGGCCGGACACACTTTCCTGGGTCATGCCCGGCCTCGGCCAAACAATATGCCGCAACCCGACCTAGGCTTAATAGAGAGGTCAGCACGGCGGAATAAACCTATGCCCCCAGTGGTCATGGGCCATCTCCCCGGGAACTCCTGCACGTTGCGTGCGGTGAGCAGACCTAGCTACCTCCTTCAATAAGGCAGGTGCTTACGCAGTCCAACCTAGCGTGCGCCACTCAGTCGCTGACGTCTATTAAGCTTCGGCTGATGTATACGACGCAGAACGCCCATACTATGCCCACGTGATGGTTAGTGCTATCAGGCCAGAGGCCCCTCAGATCAAATATCCAAATCGTAGTGGATTAGGAACACGCGGTAACAAGCAGAGACTCACGAAAGATGTGACCCCGTTGCCCCGTCTCGAGGACTTGCGGCAAGGGCTAAGAATGCCCGGCCGCGCCTCGTAATTATCTCGTGGGCACCCTCTAGGTCAACCCGACTCCTCATCACTCGCAAATATGCTCGCGCGGGTACCCCTCGGGGCCGACCCGTCTTTAGTAACATGATTCAGTATAAAGTCATAGTAACCATAGTAACCGTGTGTCCAAACATCAAGGGGAAAACCCGAGGAATCACCCTCGGTGAATTCCACTCGATGTAACCATCAAGGTGAACGTAAGAGGAACCACCCCCGAGGTTCACACTTGAGGGGTTGCACGACAGAGTCGTATTGGAAGTGGTTAATGCGGAATCACCCTCGATGACCACGACCGAATAGCTACTCTACAGAGGTCTCATCAGGAGTGATGTAAGAGGTTCCACCCTCGGCACTCGATGGTTACTCTACAGAGTCATACAACTAAGGGGGGTGATGTGCGGTGTCGGGGCCTGGACGTCGATCACGTTGATCGAGTCATCGAACATAAAGCGGGGCATCTAGGACAAGGTGGGGGTCACTGATGGATCACTAACCAACCTATACTAAGCAGTTTAGGACAAGCAGGTAAGGTATGAAAGCAGGTAACAACAACAGGCTATGCATCAGAGTAGGATCATACAGAAAGCAGTAGCAGTTCTAATGCAAGCATGAGAGGGAAAGAAATGGGCGATATCAGAATGCTCGAGGGGGGTTTGCTTGCCTGGTTGCTCTGGCAAGGAGGGGTCATCGTCGACGTAGTCGATCACAGGGGCATTAGCAGCGGTCTCGAGGTCTACCGGAGAAGAAGACGGTGAAGAAACAATAAATACATGCAAGCATAAGCATAACAAGACAATAAGCGGTGCTAGAGGTGTTCTAACGCAGCGCTAGGCGATACTAGCGAAGGAGGATAACATCCGGGAAAGTTTTCCCGAAGTTTGCATTTTTCGGACAGATGAAATGGAGGGGGAAAGCTGCAGCTTCTCTATGCTAGGGATGTGTGGCGGACGAACGGACCGCGCATCCGGATTCGTCTCGTCGTTCTGAGCAACCTTCATGTAGAAAACATTTTCATCCCAGTTACAGATTATTTGTTATGATTTTTCAAAGTTTTAAACATTTTCTAAAATTAATATTAATTCGAAAATAATTGCTAAAATGCTAAGCGCACCCAGCACAGGGTACACATAATTGTACCCAGTGGCTGACAGGTGGGCCAGGGGGTCCCAGTTGACCAGTTAACATTTGACTGGTCAACACGGGGTGGGGTCCTCCTGTCATTGACTGTTTCGTTAACTAACTAGTTAATTCGGTCTAATTAGGCTATTAAGCTAATTAAATTTAATAGTTTAACTAACCAAATTAATTAAGTTAATTAATTAATTATATTGATTAATTATTTATTTTTTTATATCTTTTTTTAAACACCTATTTTTTTAAAGGAGGGGCCTGTTCATTAGTGGCACTAGGCCAACTCAGCGGGGCGGGCGCCCATGGAGGCCGCAGCCTGCCTGGGGCGGGGTGCCGGCAGCGGCGAGGGACGGCAGTGCAGGACGACGACCAGCAAAGGCGCGCGCGGTAGGCGGGGCAATGGCGGACGATGCGGGCATCGGGCGCGAGCGCTCATCGAGGGCGAGGCCGTGGCCTCGGCTGCGCTTGGGGGGGAGCGGACAGAGGCGCGGGTGGTGCCGGGCGCGCGAGGGCGGCGGTCGGCAGTGGCATGGTCCCGAGCAGTAGCAGGGGACGGCGGGCGAGGCGCGAGGCGGGGACGGGGCCCTACGACTGAACAGAGCGGAGAGGAGGGAAGGCGCTCATGAGGGGAACGTAGGGCACAGGGCAGCGGGCTCGGGGAAGGTTGGGGTGGTCTGACAACGGAGAGGATGAGGAGGTCCGGCGAGGCTCGACGGAGCCGATGAGGAGGCGAGACGACGTGGAGCGGCTCCGACGAGCGGCATCCGTCAGCGAGGTCGGGGCGTCCGGTGTGGCGACGGGGATGGGGTGGCGCTCGGCGAGGTGGCGGGGGAACGTGATGGGCAGCGGTGGCGTGAGTGCGGAGCGATGGCGTCGAAGACGGGATCGGGCCCGATCCCGATCCAATCGAGAGGAGGGGAACAAGAGGGAGACGTGGGGAGGGAGTGGGGCGATCTGTCCAGATATTTTGGGTGTGTGGGGGATAAGGGAGAGGGAGAGGTGGGCCGGCCAGATGGTCTGGTGGTCCAGCTGGGCCACGACCCAGTGGGGGGAAGGGGCTTCTCTCTCCCCTCTTCTCCTTTTCTTTTGTCTTCTCTGCTTTGCATTTTCCTTTTGCTCCAAAAGACTTTTGTAAAAAGTGTAGCTTCTCTCAATAATTATTATGTAATATTTAGCACTGCCTCAAGAAGTTTGAAAAGCAGTTGAAAAGCCTTAGAATCTTTATAACTTTAGAAGTGATTTAAAATATTATTTTGACCCCTTGGTTTATTCATTTAAGGGCATTTAAAAAATTTATAAAAATATGGGTTTCAACATGACAAATACCCAAGGATTATTTAAAACACTTTGAACATTTTGTTCTTCATGTTTGGCAATTTAAATTTTGGACTTTGATTTGAATTTGAAATTTGAACCAGTTTTGAACCAATGTGAGTTTAACAACAGTAATCACGATGATGTGGCATCATTAGGAGGGTATTACTGTAGCTTAATTATCCGGGCGTCACACCACCCCGGCACCAACTGAACTCACATCAGCGGAAAATTCTCCTCCGGCCATCGAGGCAAACCCAGAAGTCGGAGGCCAGGATTCGATCTCGACCAGACTCTCCCCCCAGGACTCCTTGCCGACCTCAAGCCCACACCCCGAGTCGGTGTCTGGCTTAGAGCCCCCGAGTCGGTCACCCTTGACATGTTGAATGAGGCGCTCGACCAAATTCAGAAACTAACTATCCAAGAGAACTTACCCTCCCCTTTTGATCACCGACCCTCGAGGTGTTCGTCAGGGAATTTTACGTCCCGCCCACCACCCACTCGGTAGCCACTGTCGAAGATTTAACCAACATGCTGGACTATAATTCGAAGAACACCGAATACATGGACGAGGATAGTGGGGCCATGACCAATACCAATGATCCCCCCGTCATTGGCCACTGGTTGGACATGTCCACATATGATATATACATGGTGGACACTCCCAACCACGGCGAAGGCACTCCCACGCAGGACCAAGACAAGCTTGGAGATGAGCCACCCAAACGTCGAAGGCAGCATCGTCGATCAAAACCTCGTCGAAGCCACGCAAGCAACATGGACTCCGTGGAGAACGGCACCGCCAATAATATGGATGACCTCGCCGAAGCCGCGGCTAATGAACACCAGCAGGGTGACCCTGCAACACATGAGGACCCATCCAATCCGGAGGACCTCGAGGACGCCAAAGATAGCAATTACCTTCCATCCTCGAAGGAAGAGGCAAGTCTTGGGGAAGAAGATTTCATCATCCCCGAAGACCCGCGTGATCAGGAATGGTTCAGGCGAAGGCTCCTAGCCACCGCTCGTAGCTTGAAGAAACAGAAACATAGCATCAAGGACGAACAGGAAACCCTCAATGATCGATGGACTAAAGTCCTAGCTGCCGAAGAAGGATACAACCATGAACGGCCAGCCATAAGTTACCCAAAGTGATGATTACTGTCGTAGTTCGACGATGAGGCCCTAGAGCCAACGCGTCCAAAGTACACCCACGCCGAAGAGCCGGACCACCCCCCTCGAGGGCGGGACAGAGAAGCTGACAAAGCCGAACACCCTATCGTGCCACCTCGCCATTCCAGCAGGGATAAAATGGGGCCAGCCTACGAATACGACCTCTGCCATGACCTGGACGCCCGGGGAAGACAAACCAGGTCCATCTATGGACCAAGAGAAGACTCGCCCGCTCACCGGGACGATTATTACGACTGGCAGAATCGCAACGATAGAGTTCGGGAGCAGCATCGAACTCGGATGGCCGAGGACCTCCGACACGACATAGCTCGAGTTCGGGGAACCGCACACCCCCTGTGCTTTACAAAACAGGTGATGCAACACGACTTTCCAGAAGGCTTCAAGCCTGTATACATTGAACCGTACGACGAAACCATGGATCCGGCCGTATGGATAGAGGACTTCCTCCTCCACATCCACATGGCGCGAGGAGACGACCTCCACGCCATCAAATATCTGCCGCTCAAACTCAAAGACCCAGCTAGACACTGGTTAAACAGCCTTCCCAAAGACTCTATAGGTTGCTGGGAAGAGCTTGAAGATGCTTTTCGAGCAAACTTTCAGGGAACCTATGTCTGACCTCCGGATGCTGACGACCTAAATTGCATCACTCAATGACCCGGAGAATCTGCCCAACAGTTCTGGAATCGATTCCTGACCAAGAAAAATCAGATCATTGACTGTCTGGATGCCGAAGCCTTGGCTGCCTTTAAGCGTAGTGTCAAGGATGAATGGCTCGTGGGACAGCTCGGCCAGGACAAACCAAGAGCTATGGCAACTCTTACTTCCCTTATGACCCGCTTTTGCATGGGCAAAGATAGTTGGCTTGCCTGCAAATGCACAAACCCTGACACACCAGGTATCTCCGAAGTCTGGGACGGAAACGGAAAACCCCGACGAAGCAAGAATAAACCTCACATGACGATGATGGTGACGATACGGTAGTGAATGCCGGATTCCGAAACCAGAAGTCCGAACCGCGAAAGAAAGCCCCTAAAGGCAACAACGACGACACATCTAGACTAGACACAATTCTGGACAGAGAAGCCCGCCAATCACTCCAATCGAAATTGTTGGGTGATCAAACAGGCCGGCAAACTCACAGCCGAAGACTCGGGAAAAAGCTTATGAAGCGAGGACGATGATGAGCCCTGTAGGCCGAATAGTGGAAGCCAGAAACCTTTCCCTTCTGAGGTCAAGACAGTAAACATGATTTATGCAACTCATACATCGAAGAAGGAAAGGAAGCAAGCACAACGTGACATATACTCCGTCGAGCCAGCAACACCAAAGACAACCCATGGTTAGCTTACCCGATCACATTCGATCGCAGGGATTATCCCACCAACATGCGCCATGGAGGGTCCGCAGCCTTAGTGCTAGACCCCATCATCGATGGATTCCACCTCACTAGAGTCCTAATGGACGGAGGGAGCTGCCTCAACCTTATATATGAGGATACAATGAGGAAAATGGGGATCAATCCGTCAAGGATCAAACCCAGTAATACCACCTTTAAAGGGGTCATTTCGGGAGTGGAGGCCCGTTGTACGGGCACTGTAACGCTTGAAGTAGTGTTCGGATCTCCGGACAATTTCTGAAGCGAGGACTTGATCTTCGATATCGCACCCTTTCGTAGTGGCTATCACGCCCTCCTCAGTCGTACGACATTCGCCAAGTTCAACGTCGTTCCGTGCTACCTCTTTTAGCACTGCGTTGGTTTTCCCCGAAGAGGAAGGGATGATGCAACAAAGTAGCGTAAGTATTTCCCTCAGTTTTTGAGAACCAAGGTATCAATCCAGTAGGAGGCTATGCGCGAGTCCCTCGCACCTGCACAAAACAAATAAATCCTCGCAACCAACGCAAATAGGGGTTGTCAATCCCTATAGGGCCACTTACGAGAGTGAGATCTGATAGATATGATAAGATAATATTTTTGGTATTTTTATGATAAAGATGCAAAGTAAAATAAATACAAAGTAAATAACTAAGTAGTAGGAGATTGATATGATAAAGATAGACCCGGGGGCCATAGGTTTCACTAGTGGCTTCTCTCGAGAGCATAAGTATTCTATGGTGGGTGAACAAATTACTGTTGAGCAATTGACAAAATTGAGCATAGTTATGAGAATATCTAGGTATGATCATGTATATAGGCACCACGTCCGAGACAAGTAGAACGACTCCTGCCTGCATCTACTACTATTACTCCACTCATCGGCCGCTATCCAGCATGCATCTAGAGTATTAAGTTAAAAACAGAGTAACGCCTTAAGCAAGATGACATGATGTAGAGGGATAGACTCATGCAATATGAATAAAACCCCCTCTTGTTATCCTCGATGGCAACAATACAATACGTGCCTTGCTGCCCTTACTATCACCGGGAAAGGACACCACAAGATTGAACCCAAAGCTAAGCACTTCTCCAATTGCAAGAAATATCAAACTAGTAGGCCAAACCAAACAGATAATTCGAAGAGACTTGCAAAGATAACCAATCATACATACAAGAATTCAGAGAAGATTCAAATATTATTCATAGATAGACTTGATCATAAACCCACAATTCATCGGTCTCAACAAACACACCGCAAAAAGAAGATTACATCGAATAGATCTCCACAAGAGAGGGGGAGAACATTGTACTGAGATCCAAAAAGAGAGAAAAAGCCATCTAGCTACTAACTATGGACCCGTAGGTGTGAAGTAAACTACTCACACTTCATTTGAGAGGCTATGGTGTTGATGTAGAAGCCCTCCGTGATCGATGCCCCCTCCGGCGGAGCTCCGGAACAGGCCCCAAGATGGGATCTCGTGGATACAGAAAGTTACGGCGGTGGAATTAGGGTTTTGGCTCCATATCTGATCGTTTGGGGGTACGTGGGTATATATAGGAGGAAGAAGTACGTCGGTGGAGCAACAGGGGGCCCACAAGGGTGGAGGGCGCGCCCCCTACCTCGTGGCCTTCTGTTAGCTGGCTTGACATAAGGTCCAAGTCTCCTGAGTTGTATGTAGTGAGAAAATCACGTTCCCGAAGCTTTCATTCCGTTTGGACTCCGTTTGATACTCCTTTTCTTCGAAACCCTAAAACAAGCAAAAAACAGCAATTCTGGGTTGGGCCTCCGGTTAATAGGTTAGTCCCAAAAATAATATAAAAGTGGATAATAAAGCCCAATAATGTCCAAAACGGTAGATAATATAGCATGGAGCAATCAAAAATTATAGATACGTTGTAGACGTACCAAGCATCCCCAAGCTTAATTCTTGCTCGTCCTCGAGTAGGTAAATGATAAAAACAGAATTTTTGATGCAGAGTGCTACTTGGCAAAATTTTTAATGTAATTCTTCTTAATTGTGGTATGAATATTAAGATCCGAAAGATTCAAGACAAGAGTTTATATTGACATACAAAATAATAATACTTCAAGCAAACTAACAGAGCAATTATGTCTTCTCAAAATAACATGGCTAAAGAAAGTTATCCCTACAAAATCATATAGTCTGGCTATGCTTTATCATCACCACACAAAATATTTAAATCATGCACAACCCCGATGACAAGCCTAGCAATTGTTTCATACTTTTGACATTCTCAAAACTTTTTCAATCTTCACGCAATACATGGGCGTGAGCCATGGATATAACACTATAGGTGGAATAGAGTGGTGGTTGTGGAGAATACTTAAAGGGGAAGATAGTCTCACATCAACTAGGCATATCAACAAACTATGGAGATGCCCATCAATAGATATCAATGTGAGTGAGTAGGGATTGCCATGCAACGGATGCACTAGAGCTATAAGTATATGAAAGCTCAAAAAGAAACTAAGTGGGTGTGCATCCAACTTGCTTGCTCATGAAGACCTAGGGCAATTTAAGGAAGCCCATCATTGGAATATACAAGCCAAGTTCTATAATGAAATATTCCCACTAGTATATGAAAGTGATAACATGAGAGACTCTCTACTATGAAGATCATGGTGCTATTTTGAAGCACAAGTGTGGTAAAAGGATAGTAACATTGTCCCTTCTCACTTTTTCTCTCATCATTTTTTTATTTTTTTTATTTCGGCCTTTTCTATTTTTTATGGCCCCTTTTTTCTCTTTTTTTATTTGGGCTTCTTTGGCCTCTTTTATTTATTTTTCGTCCGGAGTCTCATCCCGACTTGTGGGGGAATCATAGTCTCCATCATCCTTTCCTCACTGGGACAATGCTCTAATAATGATGATCATCACACTTTTATTGTTCTTACAACTCAACAATTACAACTCGATACTTAGAACAAAATGTGATTCTATATGAATGCCTCTGGCAATGTACCGGGATATGCAATGATGCATGAGTGACAAGTATGAAAGAATTATGGACGTTGGCTTTGCCACAAGTACTATGTCAACTACATGATCATGCTAAGCAATATGACAATGATGGAGTGTGTCATGAACGAAACGGTGGAAAGTTGCATGGCAATATATCTCGGAATGGCTATGGAAATGCCATAATAGGTAGGTATGGTGTCTTTTTTGAGGAAGGATATGGTGGGTGTATGATACCGGTGAAAGGTGCGCGGTATTAGAGAGTCTAGCAAGGGTGGAAGGGTGAGAGTGCGTATAATCCATGGACTCAACATTAGTTATAAAGAACTCATGTACTTATTGAAAAAATCTACAAGTTATCAAAGCAAAGTATTACGCGCATGCTCCTAGGGGGATAGATTGGTAGGAAAAGACCATCGCTCGTCCCCGACCGCCACTCATAAGGAAGACAATCAATAAATAAATCATGCTCCGACTTCATCACATAACGGTTCACCATACGTGCATGCTACGGGAATCACAAACTTTAACACAAGTATTTCTCAAATTCACAACTACTCAACTAGCATGACTTTAATATCACCATCTCCATATCTCAAAACAATTATAAAGTATCAAACTTATCATAGTATTCAACACACTCCTAAGAAAGTTTTATTATTAATCTTGCATACCAAGCATATTAGGATTTTAAGCAAATTACCATGTTATTAAGACTCTCAAAATAATATAAGTGAAGCATGAGAGATCAATAGTTTCTATAAAACAAATCCACCACCGTGTTCTAAAAGATATAAGTGAAGCACTAGAGCAAAATTATATAACTCAAAAGATATAAGCAAAGCACATAGAGTATTATAACAAATTCCAAATCATGTATGGCTCTCTCAAAAGGTGTGTACAACAAGGATGATTGTGGTAAACTAATAAGCAAAGACTCAAATCATACAAGACGCTCCAAGTAAAACACATATCATGTGGTAAATTAATAAGCAAAGACTCAAATCATACAAGACGCTCCAAGTAAAACACATATCATGTGGTAAATAAAAATATAGCTCCAAGTAAAGTTACCGATAGAAGTAGACGAAAGAGGGGATGCCTTCCGGGGAATCCCCAAGCTTTGGCTTTTAGGTGTCCTTAGATTATCTTGGGGGTGCCTCCCAACAAGCGCTATCGTTTAACGCCTCTAGCTAGGCATAACAAGCAAGAATAGATCTAGGTATTGCCATCTTTGGTAGGCAATCCATAAGTGGCTCTCATAATAGATTCATAAGGTAATTTAATTTTCTTTCTAGGAAAGTGTTCCATGCCTTTCCTTAACAGAAATTGGAATCTAATATTTCATTCCTTCATATCAATAATTGCACCAATCGTTCTAAGGAAAGGTCTACCAAGAATAATAGGACATGAAGGATTGCAATCTATGTCAAGAACAATAAAATCTACAGGCACATAATTCCTATTTGCAACAATAAGAACATAATTAATTCTTCCCATAGGTTTCTTAATAGTGGAATCCGCAAGGTGCAAGTTTAGAGAGCAATTATCAAAACCACGGAAACCTAACAAATCACAAAAAATCTTTGGAATCGTGGAAACACTAGCACCCAAATCACATAAAGCATAGCATTCATGATCTTTAATTTTAATTTTAATAGTTGGTTCCCACTCATCATAAAGTTTTCTAGGGATAGAAACTTCCAATTCAAGTTTTTCTTCATAAGATTGCATCAAGGCATCAACGATATGTTTAGTAAACGCTTTATTTTGACTATAAGCATGAGGAGAATTTAGCACGGATTGCAACAAGGAAATACAATCAAACAAAGAGAAATTTTCATAGTTAAATTCCTTGAAATCCATAATAGTGGGTTTAGCAACATCTAGAGTTTTAATTTCTTCAATCCCACTTTTATCAAATTTAGCATCAAGATCAAAAGATTCAGAATTCTTGGAACGCCTTCTAGGTAAGGGTGGATCATATTCAGTCCCATAATTATCAAGAGTCATATTGCAAAACAAAGATTTAATAGGGGACACATCAATAACTTTTAGATCTTCATCATTATTTTCATAGGAACTAGAAGAACACGCTTTTATAAAGGCATATTCTTCTTTTGCATGTCACACAAATCAACGAAGCTATTTAGATGAGTAGCGGCATCTTCACTGGGAAGGCCGGAGAACGGATCTTTCATGACAAGATTCAGCAAAGCAGTATTAATTTCACAAGATTTGGCATCGGTAGGAGGAGCAATCGAAGTGCTAATAAAATCATTGTTGTTGGTATTGGTGAAGTCACACAATTTAGTATTATCTTGAGCCATCGCAACAAACAAGCAATCTAACACACAAGCAAACAAAAAGCAAGCAGGCAAAAAGAGGCAAATAGAGAAAGAGAGGGAGGATAGAGAGAGAGGGCGAATAAAACGGAAAGGGTGAATTGGGGGGAGGAAAACGAGAGGCAAATGGCAAATAATGTAATGCGGGAGATAAGGGTATGTGATGGGTACTTGGTATGTTGACTTTTGCGTAGACCTCCCCGGCAACGGCGCCAGAAATCCTTCTTGCTACCTCTTTTAGCACTGCGTTGGTTTTCCCCGAAGAGGAAGGGATGATGCAGCAAAGTAGCGTAAGTATTTCCCTCAGTTTTTTAGAACCAAGGTATCAATCCAGTAGGAGGCTACGCGCGAGTCCCTCGCACCTGCACAAAACAAATAAATCCTCGCAACCAACGCAAATAGGGGTTGTCAATCCCTATAGGGCCACTTACGAGAGTGAGATCTGATAGATATGATAAGATAATATTTTTGGTATTTTTATGATAAAGATGCAAAGTAAAATAAATACAAAGTAAATAACTAAGTAGTAGGAGATTGATATGATAAAGATAGACCCGGGGGCCATAGGTTTCACTAGTGGCTTCTCTCGAGAGCATAAGTATTCTACGGTGGGTGAACAAATTACTATTGAGCAATTGACAGAATTGAGGATAGTTATGAGAATATCTAGGTATGATCATGTATATAGGCATCACGTCCGAGACAAGTAGACTGAAACGATTCTGCATCTACTACTATTACTCCACTCATCGACCGCTATCCAGCATGCATCTAGAGTATTAAGTTAAAAACAGAGTAACACCTTAAGCAAGATGACATGATGTAGAGGGATAGACTCATGCAATCTGAAGAAAACCCCATCTTGTTATCCTCGATGGCAACAATACAATACGTGCCTTGCTGCCCTTACTGTCACCGGGAAAGGACACCGCAAGATTGAACCCAAAGCTAAGCACTTCTCCCATTGCAAGAAAGATCAAGCTAGTAGGCCAAACCAAACTGATAATTCGAAGAGACTTGCAAAGATAACCAATCATACATAAAAGAATTCAGAGAAGATTCAAATATTATTCATAGATAGACTTGATCATAAACCCACAATTCATCGGTCTCAACAAACACACCGCAAAAAGAAGATTACGTCAAATAGATCTCCACAAGAGAGGGGGAGAACATTGTATTGAGATCCAAAAAGAGAGAAAAAGCCATCTAGCTACTAACTATGGACCCATAGGTCTGAAGTTAACTACTCACACTTCATCGAAGAGGCTATGGTGTTGATGTAGAAGCCCTCCATGATCGATGCCCCCTCTAGCGGAGCTCCGGAACAGGCTCCAAGATGGGATCTCGTGGATACAGAAAGTTATGGTGGTGGAATTAGGGTTTTGGCTCCGTATCTGATCGTTTGGGGGTACGTGGGTATATATAGGAGGAAGAAGTACGTCGGTGGAGCAACAGGGGGCCCACGAGGGTGGCGGGCGCGCCTGGGGGGCAGGCGCGCCCCCCTACCTCGTGGCCTCCTGTTAGCTGGCTTGACGTAGGGTCCATGTCTCCTGAGTTGTATTCGGTGAGAAAATCACGTTCCCGAAGGTTTCATTCCGTTTGGACTCCGTTTGATATGCCTTTTCTTCGAAACCCTAAAAAAGGCAAAAAAAACAGCAATTCTGGGTTGGGCCTCCGGTTAATAGGTTAGTCCCAAAAATAATATAAAAGTGGATAATAAAGCCCAATAATGTCCAAAATAGTAGATAATATAGCATGGGGCAATCAAAAATTATAGATACGTTGGAGACGTATCATTTCGCATTATGCATACCTCAAGTTGAAGATGCCTGGTCCTTCAGGCGTCATAACCATCAACGGCAATACGAAGCGCTCACTTCGAACCGAAGAGCACACTGCGGCCCTAGCGGCCGAAGACCACACTGGCCGGTACAGACCTGGATGCCGAACCACCGTAAGGGCCGGTCGCAATAGTAAATGGATCTGAACCCGTTCCCCGTCATGGGAGCCCGCATGCGTTTGCCGCAAATAGGGATACACGCCCCATGGCACACCCACACTCTTCGCCCTCCACGTGCCTCGTCAGCACAACTTCGCACTCAAAGTGCCATGGGCAGCCGTGAGGCATACACTGTTCCGAAGTACAGGTTCGGCCAAATCGAATTTCGGCATTTCCTCGTCTTCGGACGATCCATAGACATATCTCGGATACCCTAAAGCATAATGCTTCATCGACAGAGTTCTCACCCGCAAAGGTCTCATTGAAGGTCCTTTTCCCAACCTATCAGAAGCGAAGGCGCATACATGCAGTAGGGCACAGTGAAGGCTTCAACTCACGCATCAAGGCCCCGTGTTAACCTTCACTCTGTAACATTTTTCTTTTCTTTTTCCCTATATGTACCGCCTTGACAATTCGAGTTGTACGGTTGGACGTATTGAGCTCATGAGAAGTAATAAAAAATACCCTTTATGGTGTTCAGACATCCGCATCTTGTAAACCCTTTTGTTTCTTACCAGATTCATCACTCGCTCTTCGAACAGCCCGGCACTAAAGTACGAATAACCAAGAGTTTTTTATTTATATACCAGCTCAAAAGCTTCAAGTCCGGCCTCGCTTTCTGCTAGGTGATCAGCGTCTCGCATATTGCCAGGGCCGAGCCGGCAAAATCGGGGGCCCTGTGCCAAACTTTACAATGTGGCCCCAACTATAGTATACCTAGGCCTAGTCTTGACACGTGCAACTTGATAAAATGATGCCTCTCCACATAGATATTTTTAGAAGGCTTGCTTATATTTTAGTAACAACTATAGTATTGAACGTATCATATAAATATTATCTTCGCTCATTAGTTATACTATATAATAACCAGATGGGAACTACTCATCATCTTATTATGACGAATTGAAGAGAACAACTAGTACATTTTTTCTGTATCCAGACATATACTTTGTACATGGCATCTTAGTATGGAACATGTGACACAAACAATATGCAAATTATAAAATGAAGTTTAAATAAAAGCACCTGAAGGATCAAGACTAGGTTTGTCGCATGTGCGTATTGTGGTGTCGTTGCAAGAATGAAACCATGCCTTAGTAACATGAATCCAAATCCCACGGGACCTTGCCTTTGGAGAGTTGGACATCCCCGAGGATGTGGTTGCCAACCATCCCTTTTCGCTGCCCACCTTCTTGAACTCTCTTAAACATATTGAATATGGGGATTAGGGGAGAATTAAGGGAGCAATAGTATGGAATCAGATGGGGAGTGGGAGAAAAACGAACAAACCTAGTAGAATCAAAAATTTGTGATCTTTGGGATGCCATCGTCACGTGGTTGAGAAAAAAGAGACAGTTTTTGGTGGTCTCGTCCTGACTGATGAATCTATCGACGCCGCGGAGGAAGGGAGGAAAAGAAGAGACCCTGAGTTGCCGCTGCAGCGTGGTCGCCGGAGGTTTAGATCTCCATGTATGTCGGCTGTCGCATCGAATCGGGTGCACTACAAAAAAAAGACACATCCATGACATTTTGGGCCGAACAAATTTTTTTTGTCATACTTGTGACACTTCTATGACAATAATTGTGACAAAACCCGGTATCATCATAGATGTGGTGGGGGGCTACTTCTATGACAGAAAATGGGCTTTTCATCCTGGGCGGGCCGGAGACGCAGCTGCATGACATTCTTTGGGTCGTCCATGACGGAAAAAACCGTGGTAGAAGCGAGGGCGAGGAAAATATAAGGGAGTTCCCGGTTACGGTGGGTGGTCGGGGGCCGAGCGATGCGCGTTTCTCTCATACGTACGCGCGAGGCATTGGGCTCTAACTGAACCCGAGCGAGGCGTTGGGCTCTAACTGAACCCGAGCGATTGCACTGCAGGCTATGCGTTACTGAACCCGAGCGATCGATCGATGGCTGTTAACGGAACCCGATCGAGCGATTCCTTTGCTACTGCTGCTAACTGAAGCTGATCGATGCAGCCTCTGGATGAACAGTGAGCGTTGTTGGGGGGTTTGGATGAACAGTTCTCGGTGGGGGTTGGATGAACAGGAACCCGTGGTAGTAGAGGTCGTTGCCACTGGATGAACAGTACCTCGATCGATCGAGCCGGTGGATGAACAGGACCCCGGGGAGGGCTGGATGAACAGGACCCCGTGGAGGGCTGGTTGAACAATAGTAGGTGGAGGGCTGGTTGAATAGTAGCCGGTGGAGGGCTGGTTAAACAGTAGCCGGTGGAGGGCTCGATGAACAGTAGCCCGTGGAGGGGTGGTTGAACAGGACCCCGTGGAGAGGGTTGGTTGAACAGTAGCCGGTGGAGGCTGGATGAACAGGAGCCCGTGGATGAACAGTCGCAAGTGGAGCCTGGAGGAGGTTGACGGTGGATGAACAGTAGCCCGTGGAGGCTGGAGGAGGTTGATGGTGGAGATGAACAGTATCCCGTGGAGTCCCGTTTTGCGGTACGCCACACCCCTCCTGATGAACAGGACCCCCGTTTCGACCTTAGCGCTCCAACACAAGTCTGTTTCCTCCGTTTTGCGATACGCCACACCCTCCCGATCAACAAGACCCCTTTTCCACCATAGGAGGTCCGTTTCCTCCGTTTTGCAGTACGCCAGACCCCTCCCGATGAATAGGCTCTTGTTTCCACCGTGGCCGGTTGAACACAAGGTCGTTTCCTCCGTTCTGCGGTACGCCAGGCCTTGTTTCCATCGGTTGTTCTGTCCAAGCCGGTTGTCTCCCGATGAACAGCGCGTGTTCCGTCGCCTCCCGATGAACACGACACATTCCATTGCCTCCCCATGAACACGACGACGACGCAGTTTCTCCTTTCCAACCTAGCCATGTACACGAGCCCTGGCCGTACGTATGCGCGAGTAGGCGTTCGAGGCCCCGCTCGTATGTACGTACGTGGCCATATTTACTTTCTTGCACCCTGGCCGATGTACGTATGTGTACATGCTATGTGCGCACCTCTACTACGACACGTGCCCTTCCTTGCACGGCCACGGTTCATCGCTGCAGCCTGCAGACAGACCGATCGTATGTATGTACATGTTCGCGAGCAGAATGACAATGCTACGTACGCTTCGGCCGGTTGGGTCCCGACTTCAAGCACTTCCTTGCGTGCGAAGATGTAGCTGGTGGGTCCCAGCAGTCATGGGGGAAACATTTTTTTGTGAAATACGATGGCCCGTCCGGCGGGTCCCAGCAGTCATGGGCGAAACATTTTTTTGTGAAATACGATGGTCCGTCCGGCGGGTCCCTGTTGTCAGGTGGAGGAATCATTATTTTGCACGTAATAAGGAGGCACTTCCTTGCTGCGGCCGTGGACCTAGCTGTCGGCCTCTCAACGTACAGTACTCTTCCGATGGAAGTCGTTCGTTGACCACATTGACCACGCCGCGCCGAGAGCACCAAGGCGGTGGATGACGGCGAGGCCTAGGAAGGGGACGACGCGGAGCCGGGGAAGACGCTACAGTGGATGCCCATGCGGAGAGGAGTATGAGGGTTCACTGGTTCGGCTGCGGTGTGAGGCTGCCATCGCCGCAGGGCCTGGCCAGCGGTGGGAGTAGTAGGGGCCGTGAGGCCTCCGCGGTAGCACAGCCGGCCACGGGAGGCAGGAGCAGGCATCACGACCAGCGCTGCTTTGGGCGGCTGGAACAAGAAGACCAGAGGTTGAAGAAGCACTACGGTTGTTGGATGGACATCGTACGGTCACTTGAGCTAGAATCGTTCATATTGACTAAGTTGACAAAGACCTCCGTCCCCGTCAACTTAGTAGGCCCACATGTCAGCCTCCCACTATGTTGGGTCCCAGCTAGCAGGGGGAGTGTTCATTTTTTTGTGTAATAAGGAGGCACTTCCTTGCGTGCGAAGATATAGCTGGTGAGTCCGACCTGTCAGCGGGGGGAACATTTTTTCGCGAAATACAGAGGCCCTTCCGGTGGGTCCCAGATGTCAGGTGGAGGAATCATTATTTTGCGCGTAATAAGGAGGCATTTCCTTGTGTGCAGCCGTGGACCCAGCTGTCAGCCTCTCCACGTACAGTACACGTCCGATGGATGTCGTTCGTTGACCACGTTGACCACGGCGCGCCGAGAGCACCAGGGCGGTGGACGACGGCGAGGCCTAGGAAGGGAACGATGCTACCTCTTGAGAATTGCGTTGGATTTCCCCGAAGAGGAAGGGATGATGCAGCAAAGTAGCGTAAGTATTTTCCTCAGTTTTTGAGAACCAAGGTATCAATCGAGTAGGAGGCTACGCTCAAGTCCCTCGTACCTACACAAAAACAATAGCTCAACGCAACCAACGCGCTTAGGTGTTGTCAATCCCTTCACGGTCACTTACAAAAGTGAGATCTGATAGAGATGATAAATAATATTTTTTTGGTATTTTTGGTATAGAGATGCAAAGTAAATAAAGTAAAAGCAAAGTAAAAGCAAAGCAATAGTAAAGTGATGGAGATTGATATGATGAGAAAGAGACCCGGGGCCATAGGTTTCACTAGTGGCTTCTCTCAAGAGCATAAGTATTCTATGGTGGGTGAACAAATTACTGTTGAGCAAT
Source organism: Triticum urartu (assembly GCF_003073215.2). Classification (NCBI taxonomy): domain Eukaryota; kingdom Viridiplantae; phylum Streptophyta; class Magnoliopsida; order Poales; family Poaceae; genus Triticum; species Triticum urartu. The sequence goes on from NC_053024.1 coordinate 530,016,086, forward strand.
TGACAAAATTGAGCATACTTATGAGAATATCTAGGTATGATCATGTATATAGGCATCACGTCCGAGACAAGTAGACCGAAACGATTCTGCATCTACTACTATTACTCCACTCATCGACCACTATCCAGCATGCATCTAGAGTATTAAGTTAAAAACAGAGTAACACCTTAAGCAAGATGACATGATGTAGAGGGATAGTTTCATGCAATATGATAAAAACCCCATCTTGTTATCCTCGATGGCAACAATACAATACGTGCCTTGCTGCCCCTTCTGTCACTGGGAAAGGACACCGCAAGATTGAACCCAAAGCTAAGCACTTCTCCCATGGCAAGAACAACCAATCTAGTAGGCCAAACCAAACTGATAATTCGAAGAGACTTGCAAAGATAACCAATCATACATAAAAGAATTTAGAGAAGATTCAAATATTATTCATAGAGACTTGATCATAAACCCACAATTCATCGTTCTCAACAAACACACCGCAAAAAGAAGATTACATCGAATAGATCTCCACGAGAGAGGGGGAGAACATTGTATTGAGATTCAAAAAGAGAGAAGAAGCCATCTAGCTACTAGCTATGGACCCGTAGGTCTGAAGTAAACTACTCACACTTCATCGGAGGGGCTTGGATGATGATGTAGAAGCCCTCCGTGATCGATGCCTCCTCTGGCGGAGCTCCGGAACAGGCCCCAAGATGGGATCTTGTGGATACAGAAAGTTGCGGCGGTGGAATTAGGTTTTTGGCTCCGTCCCTGATCGTTTGGGGGTACGTGGATATATATAGGAGGAAGAAGTGTGTCGGTGGAGCTTCGAGGGGCCCACGAGGCAGGGGGCTGCGCCCTAGGGGGGGCGCGCCCCCTTCCCTCATGAGCACCTCGTGGCTTTCTTGACGGAGGGTCCAAGTCTCCTGGATCTTATGTGATGAGAAAATCACGTTTCCGAAGGTTTCATTCCATTTGGACTCCGTTTGATATTCCTTTTCTTCGAAACCCTAAAACAGGCAAAAAACAACAATTCTAGGCTGGGCCTCCGGTTAATAGGTTAGTCCAAAATATAATTTAAAAGTGGAAAATAAAGCCCAACAATGTCTAAAACAGTAGATAATATAGCACGGATCAATAAAAAATTATAGATACATTGGAGACGTATCAAGCATCCCCATGCTTAATTCCTGCTCGTCCTCGAGTAGGTAAATGATAAAAACAGAATTTTTGATGCGGAGTGCTACTTGGCATAATTTCAATGTAAATCTTCTTAATTGTGGTATGAATATTCAGATTCGAAAGATTCAAGACAAAAGTTCATATTGATATAAAAATAATAATACTTCAAGCATACTAACAAAGCAATTATCTTCTCAAAATATCATGGCCAAAGAAAGCTATCCCTACAAAATCATATAGTTTGGCTATGCCCTATCTTCACCACACAAAGTATTTAAATCATGCACAACCCCGATGACAAGCCAAGCAATTGTTTCATACTTTTGACATTTTCAAAACTTTTTCGATCTTCACGCAATACATGAGCGTGAGCCATGGATATAGCACTATAGGTGGAATAGAATGGTGGTTGTGGAGAAGACAAAAAGGGAGAAGATGGTCTCACATCAACTAGGCGTATCAACAGGCTATGGAGATGCCCATTGTCGGTGTCAAAACCGGCGGATCTCGGGTAGGGGGTCCCGAACTGTGCGTCTAGGCCGGATGGTAACAGGAGGCAAGGGACACGAAGTTTTACCCAGGTTCGGGCCCTCTCGATGGAGGTAAAACCCTACGTCCTGCTTGATTAATATTGATGATATGGGTAGTACAAGAGTAGATCTACCACGAGATCAGAGAGGCTAAACCCTAGAAGCTAGCCTATGGTATGATTGTTGATGTGTATGTTGTCCTACGGACTAAAACCCTCCGGTTTATATAGACACCGGATAGGGTTAGGATTACATAGAGTCGGTTACAATGGTAAGAGATCTGAATATCCGTATCGCCAAGCTTGCCTTCCATGCCAAGGAAAGTCCCTTCCGAACACGGGACGAAGTCTTCAATCTTGTATCTTCATAGTCCAGGAGTCCGGCTGAAGGTATAGTTCGGCTATCCGAACACCCCCTAATCCAAGACTCCCTCAGTAGCCCCCGAACTAGGCTTCAATGATGATGAGTCCGACGCGTAGATTGTCTTCGGCATTGCAAGGCGGGTTCTCCTCCAAATTCCATGCTCCTGTTGAATAAAGTCCGGTTTCTTGTAGATGTTGCGCTCTTGGGCTTCTGCGCCCAATAATGACCGCTCCCCACGTGTCAAACGAATATGAAAGGTCTGAGTGTTTTTACATTCACACCCCTAGCCGCGTAAACAAGTTGACCTATTTAAAGAGACGAGGATTTAGATCCAAACCACACCTTCCCCCTTTCGCGATTGTTCATCAGCGCGCATTCGACAAAGATCCATTCCACCATGGCCAGCCATCGCGACTCCTCCTCCCGCCCTTCCAGCCCTAAGCCTGGACATTGGGAAAGATGCTCCATCCCGCATAGCGAGTTAGTGACGCTCCAGACCAAGGGATTTCTCCCCCCGGCCCATATGATCCCGGTTCGAGCTTGTCTTGCCGTCTATAACGGCGGAGGGCAAGCGGAGAGCGCCCCTAATCCCTCCAAAGGAGAGCGGGTGTGCCTCATCCCTTATTTAATAAGGGGCTCGGATTTCCCATCCATCCATTTCTCCGGGGGCTGCTGGAGTTCTACGGCCTCCAGCTACATCATCTCACGCATGCCTCAGTATTGCATATCGCGGGCTTTGTAGCTCTCTGCGAGCTATTCTTGGGTGTTGAAGCCCATTTCGGACTGTGGAGGGAGCTATTTTGCCTCGTGCCCCGTTCCAAGAAGGGGTCTATGTATCAAGTGGGCGGAGCCGAAGTATGGCGCGTCGCCGGGACCGGCTATCTGTCCGGAACCCCAAAGAAGGCATCCGAAGACTGGCCCTCGAAATGTGTTTACATAGAAGACGTCCTGCTGCCGGATCCTGTCCGGATCGGCCTCCCTGAATTCAACAATGCTCCCTTAAAGAAGCGCCTAAGCTGGCGCCCACGGAGCCCTCAGAGGGAAAGTGATAGGGACGTTGTTTACCTGATGGGCCAGATAAAATTGTTAGCTCATTCCAGACTAACCATGATCGGGGTCATGGCCGCATGCATCACGCGAGGGGTGCAACCACTACAGTATAGAAGCCACCCCATGTGGGATTTCAATGGGGAGGACGACACCACCCGCTACGGCCGTAAGGGGCCGGATTCGGCTGCGGCTCTAATAAAGACCTTGTCCGCTTTGTACAAGGGAGAAGAGGAGGATTTTCTCCGCGTTAACCCAAAGGGTGGATTTTCCATGAACAATCCTCCAAGCTGGGTGAGTGATCACATCTTGCCCATCCGTTTTATATCCCCATTGTTAAATATTTAATCTTAGCGATTTCGACGCAGGAGCTGCGCCAGGCTGTTAAAGAAATAAACAGCCCTCCTCCACAACCCGAGGACCCAAGACGGTCCCTCGACCCAGACTCGCAAGAGGATCCGGAGCTTTCGGTGGATCTGATTGATGGAGTATTCCATCAATTGAGCAAGGACAATGCCCTGGTGGCCATTACGGCTGATTATCCAGGGCTAATCCCGGCCTCCCAGAAATGGGAGGCCGAACCTGCGGCGACAAGCCAACGAGGGGCCGCAAGGCCCCGTGGGCAGAAAAGAGGTGCAGTCCGGACCGGGGCGTCAGCGCAAAGGTATGGCGAACCCCCTTATCCCAGGTGTCGTACCTTCAGGGCATATTAACACTTGTGCCCTCTTCAGGACAAAGAGACCTAGCCGAACTATATTCGGAGAGACCGCCAATCGTGCCTCCACCAGCCAGGCTCCAAAGCCTGGCCCGGAAGCAGGGCCGAACACAAGGCGCGCACCGGACGCTCCTCCGACGGAGGATGTGGACAGGTTGTCTGCCACCAACTCTGAGGTGGAGAGTGCCATGAACCACAGGCGTCGCCGGACAATTCTTCGCGATGCTTGTTTCTCCCAAGAGGCGTTAGATGCCTTTAAGTCGGGAGATGCGTACCTCCGTGCCACTCAAAATGGTCTAACCAGAGCCACGGAGCAATATGTAAAAGACATACGGGTAAGAAAATTTTGGTAATTATATATATACCAGTAGCCCCTGAGACTTGAAACAGTTAAAATAACTGATTTAAGGATCATTTGTTATGCAGGTTCTTATAGAAAATAATTCCCTACTATCCAAGGAGCTGGAAGAGTGCAAAGCCCAACTTGAGGCCGCACTAGCCGCGGCAGGGGAGCCTAAGGAGGCCCCCGCTGGTAATATACACTTCGAAAGATAAGTATTTTGCGAAGCACGGCTTTGGTGCGAATCTGACAAATGAAATTGCAGATGGCGCTAGATTGGATCCGGAAAGGCAACATCTCCTACGCCAGCTAAAGGCTGGTGAGAGGGTGATGTTGAAGGTGATGGGGGAGAAGAACGATCTTCGAGATGCCAACACCAAGCTGGGCGTCGAGCTGAGAGATGTTCGTGCCCAGCTGTCAGACTCCGTGAAGGAGAATCAGCGGCTTCGGCGCGGCATATGTAGTAAGTGCTTGAACGAACCTTTTAAAAGAAAGTTCGGCGGGGAAGTCGACTAATAAAGCAATGTCTGTAGGTGTGTTGACAGGCCATCCTGGAGAGGAGATGCCCGGTTCTATGGGTGACCTTCTTCCCGAGCTCTCGCAACTGTGAGATCGAGTTCGGCAGGCGATGCGAGGCGTCGCCCAGGCCCTGTGGCCATCCGTCTCCATGCCCGAAGGTCTTGGAGAGCTTGCGGAGAAGCTAAAAGGAGCACGGCGGTGCTTCCGATTGTGGAAGATATCAGCCTGCCGTCAAGGCGCTAGGGAGGCTTGGGCCATGGTGAAGACGCGGTACGCAAAGGCTGACCCCAACCACATGGCCGAGGTCGGTCCTATAGGGCCCGATGGGAAGGAGATCCCTGTAAGCTTAGTATACGGCCAAGTAGAGTTGGCCGCAAAGTATTCCCAGCAGGACTGTAAATTAGACAGCCTGTTAGATGGTATTGAAGAGGAATACGATCAGTCAAAATGACTATGTAATTTAGTTGACATTTATAATGCCTTCTAGCCGGATTGTAGATCATTTGTCATGGCCGACCTTTTCGCTTCAGCCTCGGGACCTGACGGTCCGGAGTGTGTCCGAATTCCCATGCGGTTATATAGGAACCGGGGAATGCATGGAGACCAGGCGTAGGGGTCATTAGTGCATGAACAGACAAGTGCCCGACTAGTTATGTTATATTACATGGTTAGTAAGAAACATCTTCCAGGGAGAATAGTTCCGTTAGGGGTTCCTTTCCCTAGGAGGCATGCCCTAAGGTGCATGTCCATGCTGTGAAAAGAAACGCAGGAAAAACATCTGGGGGCGTAAAAAATAAAAAAGATCTTCTTTAGTTCACCGACCGAATAGTCCCTTAAGAATGCTAGCTTTCGGCTTCACCCAGTCTGAGGTACACGTCCGGCTGACCCGGCAGTAACAATCGTAGAGGTGCTCCCTTTACCACCTAGCCGAATAATCAGGAACGTAGGGGTAAGCACAGGAGCCAGGCAACCCAGCTTGGCCAAAACTTAAGTCATATCGATGCATATAATGATGAATAAAAGGTACATGCGGAAGTGTGATGCATGTGTTGGGCATGAAGCCCGTATGAATAAGCTTCTGTTTAAATAAGCCCCCAGGTTTAATGAGCGCGGATGGCGCGTCACTGTATGAGCCTTTAAGGGCTATAAGAGAGAGAGAAAAGAAGAAGAGAAATGCAAGATAGAAAGTATATAAAAAATGGACAGAGGAAGGAGACAAACATAGAGTCTGGCACTAGGCATAGAATCTTCGGAGACGGGCTGCGTTCCATGGGTTCGGCTCGAGTCGGTTATCCGATGCATCTCGCAAGCGGTACGCTCCACCAGTCAGGACTTGGTCGATTATGAAGGGACCTTCCCAATTGGGCTTGAGTTTGTCCTTTTTCTTGTCCGGTAGTCGTAGAACTAATTCGCCAACGTTGTAATTTTTGGCCCGTACTTCTCTGCTTTGGTATCTTCGAGCCTGCTGTTGATAGAATGCGGAACGGGCTTTTGCCACGTCACGCTCCTCCTCCAATGCGTCTAAGTTGTCCTGCCGATCGAGCTCGGCTTCTCTTTCTTCGTACATGCGCACTCGAGGTGAGTCATGAATTATGTCGCAGGGCAAAACTGCCTCTGCGCCGTACACCATAAAGAATGGTGTGTATCCAGTGGTGCGATTCGGTGTGGTCCGCAGCCCCCAGAGTACGGAGTCGAGCTCCTCTACCCAGTGCGTGTTAGATTCCTTGAGGGACCGCACTAATCTGGGTTTAATGCCGCTCATGATAAGACCATTTGCACGTTCGACCTGGCCGTTAGTTTGTGGGTGATAGACGGAAGCATAGTCGAGCTTGATGCCCATGTTTTTGCACCAGAGTTTTACCTCGTCGGCCGTGAAGTTCGTGCCGTTATCAGTGATGATACTGTGGGGAACGCCGTAACGGTGTACGACCCTGGATATAAAGTCTATCACCGGTCCGGATTCGGCCGTCGTAACAGGCTTGGCTTCTATCCATTTGGTGAATTTATCCACCATGACCAGTAAGTATTTTTGCTTGTGGGTTCCGCCTTTAAGGGGTTCAACCATGTCAAGCCCCCAGACCGCGAAGGGCCAAGTAATGGGGATGTTTGGAGGGCGGTGGGTGGCATATGGCTTTGGTTTGCAAAGAGCTGGCAACCGGTGCATCGTTGGACTAAGTCCTGAGCGTCTGCCCGGGCCGTCGGCCAATAAAAGCCTGTACGGAAGGCCTTGCTTACGAGGGACCGAGCTGCAGCGTGATGACCGCCCAGTCCGGCATGAATTTCAGCCAGGAGGTTCCGCCCCTCCTCTTCGGAGATGCACCTTTGAAGGACTCTGATAGTGCTTTTCTTATAAAGCTCTCCCTCGTGGACTCTATAGGCTTTGGATCGCCGCACTATGCAGCGTGCCTCATTTTGGTCCTCGGGGAGTTCCTGCCTAGTGAGGTAGGCAAGGAATGATTCTATCCACGGGGCGATGACGGCCATTATTACGTGGGCTGAAGGTGTTATTTCATTGGCAGAGCCTCCGATTGTGTCAGAATGTTCGGTGTCGGGTAGTGCGGTTGGGTCCGGGTTGTTATTGTTCGGCTCCCCTTCCCATACTACGGATGGCTTGAACAGCCTTTCCAGGAAGATGTTGGGGGGACTACATCGCGTTTTGCGCCGATGCGTGCCAGGACATCCGCCGCCTGATTATTTTCCCGGGCTATATGGTGAAATTCAAGCCCCTCGAACCGAGCTGACATTTTTAGGATGGCATTGCGGTAAGCTGCCATTTTTGGATCCTTGGCATCGAAGTCTCCATTTATTTGGGATATAGCGAGGTTCGAGTCCCCGCGCACCTCTAGGCGTTGAATGCCCATGGATACTGCCATCCGGAGACCATGTAAAAGGGCCTCATATTCGGCTGCGTTGTTGGAGTCCGTGTACATAATCTGGAGTACGTATTGAACTGTGTCTCCTATGGGGGACGTCAAAACGACGCCAGCCCCCAGTCCGGCCAACATCTTGGAGCCGTCGAAATGCATGATCCAATTTGAATATGTGCCGTACTCTTTAGGGAGTTCGGCCTCCGTCCATTCTGCGACGAAGTCGGCCAAGACTTGCTACTTGATGGCTCGCCGTGGCTTATAAGTTATGTCAAACGGGAGGAGCTCAATGGCCCATTTTGCAATTCGGCCCGTTGCGTCACGGTTGTTTATAATATCGTTGAGTGGTACTTCCGAGGCTACTGTTATTGAACACTCTTGAAAGTAGTGTCGTAGCTTCCGGGATGCCATGAATACCGCGTACGCGATCTTTTGATAATGCGGGTACCGTGATTTGCAAGGAGTGAGGACAGTGGACACATAATAGACCGGCTTTTGAAGGGGGGATCTGTGTCCGTCCGTTTCTCGTTCGACGACGAGCACTGCGCTTACAACCTGATGTGTTGCTGCAATGTATAATAGCATTGGTTCGCCGATATTTGGCGCGGCCAGGACTGGGTTTGTTGCAAGTATGGCTTTTATCTCCTCGAGTCCGGCCATGGCTGCATCCGTCCATTCGAAGTGTTCGGTGCGCCGAAGGAGGCGGTAAAGGGGTAGGGCCTTTTCTCCCAAGCGGGAGATAAAGCGGCTTAGAGCCGCCACGCATCCGGTTAATTTTTGTATTTGTTTGAGGTCCCTTGGGATATCCAGTTGCGACAGAGCTCGGATCTTGGCCGGATTTGCTTCGATTCCTCTACCGGATACAATGAAGCCCAAGAGCTTTCCGGCTGGAACGCCGAAAACGCATTTTTCCGGGTTGAGCTTGATGTCATATGTTCGGAGGTTATCAAATGTGAACCTCAAGTTGTCTACTAGAGATTCGACATGTCTTGTTTTGACGACCACATCATCTAGATATGCCTCCACTGTTTTGCCGATCTGGCTTGCCAGACATGTCTGAATCATGCGCTGATATGTTGCGCCGGCGTTTTTGAGCCCGAAGGGCATTGTTTTGAAGCAGAATGGGCCGTATGGTGTGATAAATGCCGTTGCGGATTGGTCAGATTCTGCCATCTTGATTTGATGGTAGCCGGAATATGCGTCGAGGAAACACAACGAATCGTGTCCTGCGGTAGCGTCGATAATTTGATCGATGCGGGGGAGGGGGAAGGGATCCTTTGGGCAAGCCTTGTTAAGGTCTTTAAAATCAACGCACAAGCGCCAGGATTTTTCCTTCTTTGGTACCATCACCAGGTTTGCTAGCTAGTCCGGATGTTTTATATCTCGGATGAATCCGGCCTCCAATAGCTTTGCTAGCTCCTCTCCCATAGCCTGTCTCTTAGGTTCAGAAAAACGTCGAAGAGCCTGTTTGACAGGTTTGAATCCTGTTTGGATATTTAAGCTGTGCTCGGCCAGCCTGCATGGGGTTCCTGGCATGTCTGAAGGGTGTCAGGCGAAAATGTCCCAGTTTTCTCGTAGGAACTCTCGCAGTGCGGCGTCTACATCAGGGTTTAACTGTGCCCCGATGGAAGCTGTTTTATTTGGGTCCGTTGGATGGACTTGTAATTTGACTATTTCGTCCGCCGGTTTAAAGGAGGTGGACTTGGATCTTTTGTCGAGTACCACATCGTCCCTATTCACCGTAGAGCGCAGTGCAGTCAGTTCCTCAGCCGCTAGGGCTTCGGATAGTGCCTCGAGGGCCAGTGCGGCTGTCTTGTTTTTGGCGCAGAGTGCTATGTCCGGATCACTTAGAGTGATGATCCCGTTAGGCCCGGGCATTTTGATCTTCATGTACCCGTAATGGGGTATTGCTTGGAAGACTGTGAATGCTTCCCGCCCTAGCAGAGCGTGGTAACTGCTGCTGAACGGAGCCACATGGAACGTGATCTCTTCAGACCTGTAATTATCCCGCGTGCCGAACACCACATCTAGTGTGATTTTTCCTGTGCAGCGCGCTTCCTGACTGGGGATTATTCCTCTAAAGGTTGTGCTGCTTCGCTCAATGCGGTTCCAGTCTATTTCCATTTTTTGAAGGGTTTCCTCGTAAATGAGGTTCAATCCGCTGCCGCCGTCCATGAGTACCTTGGTAAGACGAAAGCCGTCCACTATTGGGCTGAGGACCAATGCGGATGGTGCTCGGGCTGTTCGGAATTTAGGTTCATCACTGGCGTTAAAGGTAATAGCCGTGTCACTCCATGGGTTTATTGTTGCTACTTGGTAGACTTCGGCAAGGCTGCGGAGTGTCCTTTTTCGCATAATATTTGATGCGAAAGTCTCGAAGACTGTTAATACCGTATGGGTGTCTCTGGGTGGCTTTCTGTGGCCTCCGGAATTAGGAGGTTTACGCCAATTTTGGCCACTTGCCGGAGTATCCAACATGCTCTAAGGCTGTGAGTTGGTGTGGCGTCCTCTGTACTGTGAATTTTACAGGGTCCGTTAAGCCATCCTTCCAGTACGGCTCCATGCCCTATAGAGGGTTTTTGCTTTTTGGTATTTGACCTGGGTGTCTGGTTATGCTGCACCCTTTTATTTCGGACTGGGTTTGTATTTAGGGCCGAATTGTCCCAAAATTTTATTTTGGTTTTCCAGGCGCTTTCCATCGCACAATACTTTTGTACAATGGACGCCAAGTCAGCGAAACGTGTGATATCACGGCGACTTATGGCGTTGAGTATTCCCTTGTCCGTGCAATTATTGCAGAAGATTAAGATTGCGTCTTCCTCGCGGCAGTCCCTTAGCCTGTTCTTAACCAGGAGGAATCTAGCCCAGTAATGATGTACTGTTTCATCGGGCTCTTGCCTGATTTTGGATAGATCGCTTATGTTGGGGTGGGTGGGTGGAGTTAAATCCGAAGCCTCACCCCGTCTGAGGCTCAGAGGCCGAGGAATTTCTGAACCCGAAAATTTGGATCCCTGGGTGTTGTCCAATGAATCAAGCCCGTCGCCTGACTCTAAGTTCAGGTCTTGAGTGATATCCTCCCCTCCGCGGGTATCCGGCTTGGAGGGATCGGGAATCCGGACGTAGCGAGTCCTTAAGATAAACAAAGGGTCGCCGCACTGTCCCTCTACCACGGCAACGTGGTGGGTGACTTGGGGAGAGTTAATCTCTCTCAGATCGGTTTTAGGCCCAATCTGGTCGTAATCCGTAGCGACTCCCAAGGCGGCAAAGCGATCCAAGAGCTCGTTTATGGAGGAAAGCTCCATTGGATCTAACTGCTCGGCGAGTTCCAAACTGACATGAAGATTGTTTTCGATGGCTCGAGAGGTCATCGTCGGCGCAGAAGCCGAACAGGCGGTCACAAGAAAACCACCTAGCCGGAGGGTTTGGCCGACAGCCAAAGCTCCCTTAGCAATGGTGCCGTCTTTAAAGACGGGGCGAGGCATCCTTCCTGATGGCGACGACACAGAGGAACTCTCAATGAAAGCACCAATGTCGGTGTCAAAACCGGCGGATCTCGGGTAGGGTGTCCCGAACTGTGCGTCTAGGCCGGATGGTAACAGGAGGCAAGGGACACGAAGTTTTACCCAGGTTCGGGCCCTCTCGATGGAGGTAAAACCCTATGTCCTGCTTGATTAATATTGATGATATGGGTAGTACAAGAGTAGATCTACCACGAGATCAGAGAGGCTAAACCCTAGAAGCTAGCCTATGGTATGATTGTTGATGTGTATGTTATCCTACGGACTAAAACCCTCCGGTTTATATAGACACCGGATAGGGTTAGGGTTACATAGAGTCGGTTACAATGGTAAGAGATCTGAATATTCGTATCGCCAAGCTTGCCTTCCACGCCAAGGAAAGTCCCTTCCGGACACGGGACGAAGTCTTCAATCTTGTATCTTCATAGTCCAGGAGTCTGGCTGAAGGTATAGTTCGGCTATCTGAACACCCCCTAATCCAGGACTCCCTCACCCATCAATAGATATTAATGTGAGTGAGTAGGGATTGCCATGCAATGGATGCACTAGAGCTATAAGTATATGAAATCTCAAAAGAAACTAAGTGGTGTGCATCCAACTCGCTTGCTCACGAAGACCTAGGGCATTTTGAGGAAGCCCATCATTGGAATATACAAGCCAAGTTCTATAATGAAAAATTCCCACTAGTATATGAAAGTGACATAATGAGAGACTCTCTATCATGAAGATCATGGTGCTACTTTGAAGCACAAGTGTGGTAAAAGGATAGTAACATTGTCCCTTCTCTCTTTTTCTCTCATTTTTTTTATTTGGGCCTTTCTCCTTTTTTTGGCCTCTTTTTTTTCGTCTGGAGTCTCATCCCGACTTGTGGGGGAATCATAGTCTCCATCATCCTTTCCTCACTGGGACAATGCTCTAATAATGATGATCATCACACTTTTATTTACTTACAACTCATGAATTACAACTCAATTCTTAGAACAAAATATGACTCTATATGAATGCCTCCGGCGGTGTACCGGGATGTGCAATAAATCAAGAGTGACATGTATGAAAGAATTATGAACGGTGGCTTTGCCACAAATACGATGTCAACTACATGATCATGCTAGCAATATGACAATGATGGAGCGTGTCATAATGAACGGAACGGTGGAAAGTTGCATGGCAATATATCTCGGAATGGCTATGGAAATGCCATGATAGGTAGGTATGGTGGCTGTTTTGAGGAAGGTATTTGGTGGGTGTATGATACCGGCGAAAAGTGCGCGGTATTGGAGACGCTAGCAATGGTGGAAGGAAGGAAAGTGCGTATAATCCATGGGCTCAACATTAGTCATAAAGAACTCATATACTTATTGCAAAAATCTAGAAGTTGTCAAAGCAAAGTATTACGCGCATGCTCCTAGGGGGATAGATTGGTAGGAAAAGACCATCGCTCGTCCCCGACCGCCACTCATAAGGAAGACAATCCATAAATAAATCATGCTCCGACTTCATCACATAACGGTTCACCATACGTTCATGCTACGGGAATCACAAACTTTAACACAAGCATTTCTCAAATTCACAACTACTTAACTAGCATGACTCTAATATCACCATCCTCATATCTCAAAACAATTATCAAGCATCAATTTCTTCTTAGTATTCAACACACTCATACGAAAGTTTTATTATTAATCTTGCATACCAAGCATATTAGGATTTTAAGAAAATTACCATGCTATTAAGACTCTCAAAATAATCTAAGTGAAGCATGAGAGATCAATAGTTTCTATAAAACAAATCCACCACCGTGCTCTAAAAGATAAAAGTGAAGCACTAGAGCAAAACTATAAAGCTCAAAAGATATAAGTGAAGTACATAGAGTATTCTATCAAATTCCAAATCATGTATGGCTCTCTCAAAAGGTGTGTACAGCAAGGATGATTGTGGTAAACTAATAAGCAAAGACTCAAATCATAAAAGACGCTCCAAGCAAAACACATATGATGTGGTGAATAAAAATATAGCTCCAAGTAAAGTTACCGATAGAAGTAGACGAAAGAGGGGATGCCTTCCGGGGCATCCCCAAGCTTTGGCTTTTAGGTGTCCTTACATTATCTTGGGTGTGCCATGGTAATCCCCAAGCTTAGGCTCTTGCCACTCCTTGTTCCATAATCCATCAAATCTTTACCCAAAACTTGAAAACTTCACAACACAAAACTTAAGGTAGAAAACTCGTGAGCTCCGTTAGCGAAAGAAAACAAAAGACCACTTCAAGGTACTGTAATTAACTCATTATTTATTTATATGGGTGTTAAACCTACTGTGTTCCAACTTCTCTATGGATTATAAACTATTTTACTAGCCATAGATTCATCAAAATAAGCAAACAACACCAGAAAAACAAAATCTTTCAAAAACAGAACAGTCTACAGTAATCTGTAGCTAGCGCAAGATCTGGAACCCCAAAAATTCTAAAATAAATTTATGGACGTGAGGAATTTATCTATTAATAATCTTCAAAAAGAATTAACTAAATAGCACTTCCCAATTAAAAATGAAAGCAGTTCTCGTGAGCGCTAAAGTTTCTGTTTTTTACAGCAAGTTCAATCAAGACTTTCCCCAAGTCTTCCCAACGGTTCTACTTGGCACAAACACTAATTAAACACAAAAAACACAACCAAAACAGAGGCTAGATAATTTATTTATTACTAAACAGGAGCAAAAAGCAAGGAATAAAAATAAAATTGGGTTGCCTCCTAACAAGCGCTATCGTTTAACGCCCCTAGCTAGGCATAACAAGCAAGAATAGATCTAGGTATTGCCATCTTGGGTAGGCAATTCTTCGATTAGGCATCTATTTCCCTTAGGAATTTCTTTCTTTCTAGTTATTATCAAACTCTTAGTCACAAGATCGAAAAATTCATTTGTAGCAATTTGTTCCTTAATGATAGCAAAAAGATTGGGATGAATACTTATAGATTTAAGATCCGCAGTTTCCTTACTAGATGATTCACCCTTACTTTTAGGAACATACATAAGCTTGGAAATTTTAGTAGGAGGACTTGCAGTATTCTTTACGGAAGAAAAAGCGGTTCCCAAGTTTTTAATGATACTCTCAAGTTTAACATTTCTAGTAGAATCTAAGTTTATCTTCTCATTAACTATGGGTTCCTTTTCCTCAATATTTTTCAAAGTCATTCCTACCTTAGATCCATATTGAGTAATTTGATTGTGGATCATTTTATCTAGATTTACAATTAATTCAATAGTAGCAACTTTTTTTCAATAATTTCAAGTCTTTGCATAACATGCTCCAAAGTTAACATAGTTCCATTAACCAAAAGAGGTCGTGAGCCAAATAAATCTAACATAGCATTATAAGAATCAAAAGTATGGCTACCCAAGAAATTCCCTCCGGTAATGGTATCGAGGATATATCTATACCAAGGATTAACACCTACATAAAAATTGCGGAGAAGAACTGAAGTAGATTGCTTCCTGGTAGATCTACTTTGAGCATTGCAAATTCTATACCAAGCATCTTTTAGATTTTCTCCCTCCCTTTGTTTAAAATTTAGAACTTCATTCTCGGGAGACAACGGAGAAGATATGAGACTAGCCATTACGACAAGCAAACAAACTAACACACGAGCAAACAAGAGCAAACACGCAAAAGAGGCAAATAGAGAGGGAGGATAGAGAGAGAGGGTGAATTGGGGGGAGAGGAAAACGAGAGGCAAATGGCAAATAATATAATGCGGGAGATAGGGATTGTGATGGGTACTTGGTATGTTGGCTTTTGCGCAGACTCCCCGGCAATGGCGCCAGAAATTCTTCTTGCTACCTCTTGAGCACTGCGTTGGATTTCCCCGAAGAGGAAGGGATGATGCAGCAAACTAGCGTAAGTATTTCCCTCAGTTTTTGAGAACCAAGGTATCAATCCAGTAGGAGGCTACGCTCGAGTCCCTCGTACCTACACAAAAACAATAGCTCAACGCAACCAACGCGCTTAGGGGTTGTCAATCCCTTCACGGTCACTTACGAAAGTGAGATCTGATAGAGATGATAAATAATTTTTTTTGGTATTTTTGGTATAGAGATGCAAAGTAAATAAAGTAAAAGCAAAGCAATAGTAAAGTGATGGAGATTGATATGATGAGAAAGAGACCCGTGGCCATAGGTTTCACTAGTGGCTTCTCTCAAGAGCATAAGTATTCTACGGTGGGTGAAAAAATTACTGTTGAGCAATTGACAAAATTGAGCATAGTCATGAGAATATCTAGGTATGATCATGTATATAGGCATCACGTCCGAGACAAGTAGACCGAAACGATTCTGCATCTACTACTATTACTCCACTCATCGACCGCTATCCAGCATGCATCTAGAGTATTAAGTTAAAAACAGAGTAACACCTTAAGCAAGATGACATGATGTAGAGGGATAGTTTCATGCAATATGATAAAAAACCCATCTTGTTATCCTCGATGGCAACAATACAATACGTGCCTTGCTGCCCCTTCTATCACTGGGAAAGGACACCGCAAGATTGAACCCAAAGCTAAGCACTTCTCCCATGGCAAGAACAACCAATCTAGTAGGCCAAACCAAACTGATAATTCGAAGAGACTTGCAAAGATAACCAATCATACATAAAAGAATTTAGAGAAGATTCAAATATTATTCATAGATAGACTTGATCATAAACCCACAATTCATCGGTCTCAACAAACACACCGCAAAAAGAAGATTACATCGAATAGATCTCCACGAGAGAGGGGGAGAACATTGTATTGAGATTCAAAAAGAGAGAAGAAGCCATCTAGCTACTAGCTATGGACCCGTAGGTCTAAAGTAAACTACTCACACTTCATCGGAGGGGCTTGGATGATGATGTAGAAGCCCTCCGTGATCGATGCCTCCTCCGGCGGAGCTCGGAAACAGGCCCCAAGATGGGATCTCGTGGATACAGAAAGATGCGGCAGTGGAATTAGGTTTTTGGCTCCGTCCCCGATCGTTTGGGGGTACGTGGATATATATAGGCGGAAGAAGTGCGTCGGTGGAGCTTCGAGGGGCTCACGAGGCAGGGGCGCGCCCTAGGGGGGCGCCCCTGTAAGTGCATCTAATGCCACCCCTAGTTGGTTTTGGAGTATTGACGACAAACATAGTTGAAGGACTAATGTGTTTGTGAGAATTGCAGGATAACACAGGTAGAAGTCCCTCATTGATTCGGTTTTCTTACCAGAGATGACCCCCAAAAATGTATGAAGACATTGAAGTCAAAGGTGGTATATGAAGATATTCACATTGAAGACTATGACAAGAGAAGACACCACATGAAGCCTATGGAGCTTGAAGACTTAGATCTTTCGTAGTTCTTTTTCTTTTGTGTTGAGTCATAGGAACCACCGTACTGTTAAGTGGGGTCCAAGAGAACCAGTCAGAATGACTGAAGTGATGCCTAACCAAAACCTATGTCTTCGAGTGAAGACTATGAGAGCGAATCTTGTCCAGAGTCGGACAAGTCAGCTTTGCTTGTAGCCCAAGTAAAGTTGCCATGTGAGTTTGAAATCTGACCATTGGAACACGTGTTAGTTCATTAGTGACCCAGGGTCATTTCGGACAAATCAGGTCGGGTTGCCAAGTGGCTATAAATAGCCCACCCCCCACAACCATAAACAGTTGGCTGCTTAGATTGAGAGTACGGCTTTTGTCATTTGAGAGCAACCCACCTCGAAGCCTTTGAGAGAGAATTCCTTGCGAGGATAAAGCCCTAACCACCCAGAGCCAGAGAGAATTGGGCATCACTTAAGTCTTCTTGTCTGTGTGATCTGAAGACTTATTACACTTGAGGACTGTGCATCCTCCAGCCGGTTAGGCGTCGCGTTCTGAGCATCCAAGAGACATTGTGGATTGCCGGTGAACGAAGTCTGTGAAGGTTTGGGAGTCTACCTTGAAGACTTACCAGAGTGATTGGGCGAGGTCTGTGTGACCTTAGCTCAAGGGGAATACGGTGAGGACTGGGTGTCCTGAGCTGCGTGTTCAGGACTGGGTGTCCGGGACTGTGTGTCCTAAGGTTTAAATACCTAGCCGCCCCAACCAGACGTACAGTTGTCACAGCAACTGGAACTGGTCCAACAAATCATTGTCTTCAACGAGTCACTGGTTTCATCTTCCCTTCCCTTTACTTACTGTTGCTCCTTGTGAAGTCATTGTATGTTTGCACTATCTTTTGTCTTCACTGAGTGACTGCATGTTCTATATGGCTTCATAATATCTTCCTACCTGATCCTTACTACATTGCTGCTATTAAGTCATTGTGCTATCACTTCATTGAATACTTGACTATGGCTTGTCTAGTGTAGTCTACCTTCTGCTGCATGGTAATAGGTTTATTTCTATCGTTTGTCTTCATAACTTCCACGTTTTGAAGACTTTCATAAAAATCGCCTATTCACCCCCCCTCTAGTCAATATAACGCACTTTCAATTGGTATTAGAGCGAGGTGCTCCCTTGTTCTGTGTGATTCGGTTTAACCACCTGGAGTTTTAGCTATGTCGACTGCAGGGATAATTAAAGTCTCCGTTGCGTGCCCCGTCTTCGATCGAACTGAATATCCCTACTGGAAGAATATCCCTATGGTATGTCGTCGAAAACGGCGTTCCCAAGGCTGGAGAAGGTGTCACTGCTGCTGATGTCAAGAAATTTGTTCAACTGGACTCTACTGCCAAGAATATCATCTGTGGTCACCTGACCAAAGGACAGTATGGCCGTGTGAGTGCTTTGAAGACATCTAAGCTGGTCTGGGACTGGCTCTCCAA
This sequence comes from Triticum urartu, assembly GCF_003073215.2. NCBI lineage: Eukaryota > Viridiplantae > Streptophyta > Magnoliopsida > Poales > Poaceae > Triticum > Triticum urartu. The sequence continues at coordinate 530,033,967 of NC_053024.1, forward strand.
GGTCAATGAAGGCATCTCAACCCAGAGAGATCAGAGAATCAGTGTCCTTCGCAACCTCTTCAACCGCTTCAAGCGAAATGACAATGAGAATGTCCAGCACACTTTTGACCGACTCACTGACATCACAAATGAGCTTCAAGCCCTCGCCGCTACTGAGATCACCAAACATGAAGTCGTCAAGACACTACTAAGATCACTTGATAGTTCGTTTGACATCCTAGCCCTGATGATTCAAGAACGTCCTGATTTCAAGACACTCGATCCATCTGACATACTTGAGAGGCTCAACACACATGAGTTTTAGCTTTCTGAGAAAAGAGATATCTACGGTCCAAACTATGGGCGAACTCGTGCCTTGAAGGCAAAAGCTGTCTCCTCATCTGAAGAAGAATCTGACAGCAGTTCTGATGATCCTGAAGACATTGGAAGAGAACTTGCTATGCTTGTGAAGAAGTTCCAAAAATTCACCAAGAAGAAAGGCTTCAGAAAGTCTTCCCGATCAAGCTCAAGGAATGATGAAGCTTCTGCTCACGACTACAAGAAGAAAACATGTCACAAGTGCAAGAAACTTGGCCACTTCGTCCACAGTGGGACAGTGAGAACAAAAAGAAGAAGAAGAGCAAGGAATATGACTCTGACGACAAGAAGAAGAAGAAATACTCAAAGTCTTCGTCCAAGTCTTCCTCAAAGTCTTCATCACACAAGAAGAGCTCATCTGGCAAGGCACGTGCGTTTGTTGGCAAGGAAATGGACTCAGAGGAGGAGTCCGCTTCTGAGGAGGCGGAGGTGGAGTCTGAGGAGGAGTCCGATTCAGGCGTCGCAAGTCTAGCTACAGCATACGTTGCCAAGTCCATCTTCAATACTGAAGACAATGACCTCGTCACCGACACCGATGCAAATGACAAGGACTACTCCGCTTCTACCTACTGCTTCATGGCACGCGGTGCCAAGGTAAACACACGCACTACTCACTATCAAACATCTAGTGACGATGACTCTGATTGTGATTCAAAACCCAGCTACAAAACACTTGCTAAAATTGCAACTGAACAGCAGAAAGCTATGGAACATATTCAAAAACTGTTAGACAGAAGCGATGATCTGTTAGGTGCTGAAATGACTCGATCTGAATCCTTAATTGAAGACATAAAAAATCTTCACGTTAAGTATCAGGAACTTGAAAGTCGTCATGAAACTCTCTCAACAACTCATGAAAAGCTTTCCTATGATTATCTTCAAAGGAAGCAAGATCTTGAGAAATTGAGAGCGGTTCATGAAGATCTTCAAAAGGAAAACGAGTCACTTCACTCCAAACAGATCAGTCCCGCCCAGGAAGGATTTGAACCACCATGTCTTAAATGCATTGAGCGTGATAATGCTACTTCTGTTGCTGAATGTTCTACTGCTACTACTGTTGCAATAGCTTCAACTATTAATGTGGTAACTAACCCCTCTGCTGAGGATACCACTGCTATTGCTGATGAGAATGCTAGGTTGAAGACATTGCTTGAAACAGGGGTGTACAAAAGTCTTAAAGGGCATCAGACACTATGTGATGTCCTCAAAAAGCAGATTCTGAACCGAAACCCGAGGAATGAGGGTGTTGGGTTTGTAAGGAAAATGAATGCTAATGGCTCTTATTGGAAACCTGAGCAGTACCCCAAAACCATGTGGGTTGCTGCAAAGGAACCTTCAGCAGACCCATCCAATCTATCTGGCTTCACTTGTGCTAACCCCATTATCATTGATGAATCCTTTGATGCAAACTATATACTATTTAAGAATCAGAATGGTGAAGTGTTTGCCAGGTACATTGGTACTAACTACAGGAATGGACCGCCTATGAAGAAGATCTGGGTTCCGAAAAGGTGTCTGGAGAATCTTCCTCTGAATGTCATCATGACACCTCACGTGAAGAAGACAAACCTCAGACCAAAGGCTTCATACGGTCCAAAGGCTTCATACAGACAGAGGACTCACCTGAGTCGCACTAACGCAAATGTTTTGCAGGGAAACCATATTCAGGCATATGAATATGAGAGCGGTTCATCAAACCGTCATGTTCATAAGACCAAGAACTATTCTGCTTACTCTTATGAGTACTATTGTCTGCCTGCAAGACTGTTTGCTAGGGCTCCAAAGCCAAAATTCTCAGATGCTGCACTTAGACTTATTGCTTCTAAGCCACCCTTGAAGATGTGGGTGGCTAAGAAAGCTTAACTCTCTTTTGCAGGGAAAGGTCTCCAGCAGAAAACCAAAATCGTCTGACGCCATTGCTGGGGACCTTAAACATCTTGTAGGGCGCAAGATCAAATGCCCGATTGGTCTTACTATGTACTTCGTTCCTGAATCGCTTGCTACTCTCCCTATTAGTCCTAATCTGGATCTAAGCTTTCATAACCCATTGGTTCGTCAAATGTTTTTGCTTCACAATGCTCTTGGTGAAGCCTATCCCCCTAACTGCACTGTAGGGTATGACACCAGCGTCTTCAGAATGGATTATTGATAGTGGGTGTACAAATCACATGACTGGCAAAAGAAGTCTTCTTATGGACTCAACCTTACGTCCATCCGACAAGAGCCACATCACATTTGCTGACACTGGTAAAAGTAAGGTATTGGGTCTAGGTAGAGTTGCAATCTCAAGGGATCAACACATGGACAAAGTCATGTTTGTTGAATCCCTTGGCTTCAACTTAATGTCTGTCTCAATGCTTTGCGATTTGAACATGATCGTAATATTTGGAAAATATCGTTGCCTTGTACTAATGGAATTTGACAAGTCTCTAGTGTTTGAAGGGTATCGAAAAGATGATCTGTACGTAGTAGATTTCTCAGCAGGACCACAGCTTGCCGTATGTCTTCTAGCAAAAGCTTCAGAATGCTGGCTCTGGCATCGGAGGCTTGGGCATGCTGGCATGAGGAACCTCCACACCCTTGCGAAGAAGAAGCATGTCATAGGCATCGAGGGCGTCAAGTTCAAGAAAGACCACTTATGCGGTGCCTGTGAAGCAGGGAAGATGACGAGGGCCAAACATCCTTCGAAGACAATCATGACCACTACTCGACCCTTCGAACTGCTTCACATGGATCTTTTCGGTCCCACTCATTACTCAACTCTTACTACTACTGCATGCCTCTATGGCTTCATTATTGTTGATGATTACTCTAGATACACTTGGGTGCACATAATCCTTTACAAGACTGAAGTGCAGGATGTCTTCAGACGCTTCGCCAATCGAGCTATGAACAATTATGGCGCCAAGATAAAGCACATCAGAAGTGACAATGGCACTGAATTTAAGAACACTGGCCTTGATACATATCTTGATATCTTGGGCATCACACATGAATTCTCAGCCCCATACACACCACGGCAGAATGGCGTCGTCGAACGCAAGAACAGAACACTCATTGAGATGGCCAGAACGATGCTAGATGAATACAAGACCCCAAGAAAATTCTGGCCTGAAGCCATTGATACTACATGCCATACAATCAATCGTGTTTATCTTCACAAGCTTCTGAACAAGACATCCTATGAGCTCCTTACTGGCAAGAAGCCAAATGTCAGTTACTTCAGAGTATTTGGCGCAAGGTGCTGGATCAAGGACCCACATCACACCTCAAAGTTTGCACCAAAAGCACATGAGGGTTTTATGCTTGGATATGGAAAGGATTCGCACTCCTACAGAGTCTTCAATCTCTTTCATTACAAAGTGGTTGAAACAGTGGATGTGCGGTTCGATGAGACCAATGGTTCACAAAGAGAGCAACTGCCAAATGTGCTAGATGAAGTTCCATCCAGTGAATCAATCAAGCTGATGGGAACTGGACAAATTATACCTTCTGAAGCTCATCCTGAAGAAGAACTTATCATCTCAGCACCTGATCAACATGAAGACAATGCTCAGCCTGAAGACATTCCTTCTAACAACGACAATGATCAGCAAGAGCAAAGTCTTCGCCCTGTACATCCTCGCATTGCCAATGAAGTGCAGATTGAAAGAATAATTGATAGCATCAATGCACCCGGTCCACTCACTCGTTCAAGGGCAACTCAGCTAACAAATTTCTGTGGGCACTTCACATTCGTCTCAATAATAGAACCCAAGAAAGTTGAAGAAGCCTTCATGGAACCTGAATGGATTCAAGCTATGCAAGAAGAGCTTCAACAGTTTGAGCTGAATAATGTATGGGAACTAGTTAAGCGTCCTGATCCACGGAAGCACAATATAATAGGCACCAAATGGATATACCACAACAAGCAAGATGAGAATGGTCAAGTTGTCAGAAACAAAGCTCGTCTGGTTGCTCAAGGATATACTCAAGTGGAAGGCATTGACTTTGATGAAACATTTGCTCCTGTGGCTAGACTTGAAGCCATACGCATACTGCTGGCCTATGCAAATCATCATAACATACTTCTATATCAAATGGATGTGAAGAGTGCTTTTCTCAATGGCAAGATTGAAGAAGAAGTGTATGTTGCACAACCGCCTGGCTTTGAAGATCCAAAACATCCTGACATGGTATACAAGCTCAACAAGGCACTGTATGGCCTCAAACAAGCCCCTCGGGCCTGGTATGACACACTCAAATACTTCCTGAAGAGCAAAGGCTTCATACCTGGTTCCCTAGACCCCACTCTCTTCACGAAGACATATGATGGTGAACTGTTTGTGTGCCAAATATATGTGGATGACATTATCTTCGGCTGCACCAATCAGAAGTACAGTGAAGAGTTTGGATATATGATGCAAGAGCAATATCAGATGTCCATGATGGGGGAGCTGAAGTTCTTCCTCGGTCTTCAAATACGACAACAACGCAACGGCATCTTCATATCTCAAGAGAAGTATCTCAAAGATTGCCTGAAGAAGTTCGGTATGCAAGACTGCAAAGGCTTCACAACACCAATGCCAGCCAAACATCATCTGGGTCCCGACGACAATGGTAAAGAGTTCGATCAAAAGGTATACCGCTCCATGATTGGTTCTTTACTTTATCTATGTGCATCTAGGCCAGATATTATGCTTAGTGTTTGCATGTGTTCTTGATTTCAAGCGGCACCAAAGGAGTCGCATCACTTAGCTGTGAAGCGAATTCTTCGATATTTGGCTCACACCCCAACTCTAGGATTATGGTATCCAAAGGGCTCAGAGTTTGATCTGGTTGGATTCTCGGATGCTGATTATGCTGGTGACAAAGTTGATCGCAAGTCTACATCAGGCACATGTCACTTTCTGAGACGATCACTTGTATGTTGGTCTTCAAAGAAGCAGAACTGTGTATCTCTCTCCACTGCTGAATATGAATACATTGCTGCTGGATCTTGCTGCGCTCAGCTTCTGTGGATGAAGCAAACACTCAAGGACTATGGCATTCATCTGAAGCAAGTGCCACTTTACTGCGACAACGAAAGCGCCATCAAGATCGCCAACAACCCAGTTCAGCACTCGAAGACAAAGCACATTGAAATTCGTCATCACTTTCTCAGAGATCATGTTGTGAAGGAAGATATTGATATCATACACGTCAACACTGAAGAGCAATTGGCAGATATCTTCACCAAGCCCTTGGATGAGAAGAGATTTTGCAAGTTACGGTGTGAGCTAAATATCCTGGAATCCTCAAATGTCCTGTGATCAGGCACACATCCTAACCCTTATGCATATTGATGACTTAGATGTGCAACACATGAAGTAAAGTATATCTTCAATCAATGAAGACATACATTCTAAGTGTGAATACATTAATGTGGAATTTGACTTCGGAGCGCCACGATAATTATGCGCCGTGTCTGGGTCTAATACTTCCTATACGGTGGGTAACGCCACCACCAAATGTTCTATTTTGAAGTGTTTCACTCATGACGTTACCTTGCAATGTCTTCACATTTGGTTTGGCTTCAATCTCAACATATCTTCATGATTATCTTCACTATGTTGATTATATATATATATATATATATTAGTGTTCTGTCCTCTACAGCATTCACTTATAGCTATGTCTTCATTGTTGAATCTTTTGAACTAAGTGAATGTGATCGGACCCTAACCTCTCTATGCTTTCTATCTCAAATTCTATCTCTCCAAATCATATGCATTCTATTGAAACTGTCGAATGTCTTCTCTGCGTCCTTGTCAGCAGAAGATACAGAGACAACCATTAAGTCCATTTTCAATGCTCATTCCTCCACATGAAGTAGGAACGACCACCCGACAATCAAGGCGTGCGTGGGACGTGGAACAAACCCCAAAATTCCGCATAATGGCCACGTGTTCCTCAGATGGGAATCGCCAGGGGTACCTGTGTAATAGCGCAGTGCCGCCCATGTACCTATAAATACACACTTCACAGTGGTCATTATCTCTTCTTCCACTCTCGCATGAACCCTAGCGCCACCGCTAGCCCTCGACGACGCTGGCGACGAAGCGCTTCGCTGCCGCAACCTCTCCGACGTCGTCTTCACGCCGACCGCGGACATCGTCCTCTCCACCGTCGCCGTAGGTGTCCTCAGTCGCCAAGTTAGGGCACGGAAGATCGAACTGCTCGGCCTCATCTTCCACTTCGTCTAGCAGTTCTTAGTGTGGTAAATAAAACTTCCTTTTTATAGCACCGTTGATCCTATGGATTTGTCACTTTCTACCACAAGCAGTTTCTATTCACACAAGTTAGATCTCTCTCATACTGCATCTCATAACATGCCTAGTATATTCACTTATGCTTCACAAAGTAGTTAGATTCCTCACTTGTACTGATATGTGGATTCGTACAAATCTGGAACCAACTCCTTATCTATGAGTGAATGTCTTCGCAAAATGAGGTCAATGTCTTCTAAACTGATTTATCTTCAAAATCTTCTGAGAATGCATATGACCTCTTCCCCTTCCCTCGCACCTTAATGCTGTCACAGGTACATGTCCATGGGAGAATCCTTTGGTTCTCATAGTCTGCATTCATTTGCAGAATTCTTACAGCATCACATTAATTCTCCCGAAGCCAGTTCCTGTTGGTCCAGCAAGCGAAAACCTTTGAAGCCTTTGAACGTGTTGAAGCCTTTCAAGTTAAAGTTTATGGCTTCAGAGAAAGCAGCAAGGAAGGGTGGCAGAAAGCGTCATGGAGAAACATCCAGAGATCTGCCAGATGAACTCTCAGAACTGTACAAGACAAATCCTGAAGAGGATTACAATAAGCGCAAGACCCGAATCCAATGGATTCGAAGATATTGGGCAGAAAAATGGTTCAAATACCGATTTGTAACCCAAGAATATGCTGAGAAAAATGCCATCAAGAGACCGTGGGGAGACATCCAATACAAGAATCTTCTACCCAGGTCCAGAGATGAAGCCATTGCTCAAGGCTTCTATCCCTGCATGGTCCGTAGGCCACAGCCAGCTGATGCACACCCATCGTCACTACTATGGTGTCGTGACGACAATCTGTTCAAGCGCAACTACCAGTTTGCCCAGAACTCAGCAAAGCAGAACAAGAAGACTTTGGGGTTAGACTTCAATCCTGGTCCCTCAGCACCAAGGGCAGATGGCACACGAGATGCAGAACCCAATGTCATCGGTCCTTTCTACAACCTTGAAGGCCTCATCACCCGCATCTTAGTTCAAGGGACTGCAGTGAATGAGCCTACAGCTAACGCTGAATCAGAAGAAGCTCCTGCAGCGCTGAAGACAAAGAAGATGAAGAAGCCTAAAGCTACAAAGCCTGCCCCCTCACCAAAAATCTCAAGGGCGAAGCCACTGGCAACTGCACCTCCTGAAGACAGTGTGTAGTCCAAAGACTTATCTCGCATCTCCAAGCCCCAGAAAAGTCAAGATGCCTCTGCCTCACACCGGATAAGAGCTAACTGCTGCTGCCATTCTGCGCAATGACGACATTGATCTGTCAAATGATGAAGATCTAGCAGATGACGCTCTTGAGCAACTCATCAAGAGCAAAGAAGAAGCAGAAATCTTCAATGATCTGCCTCTCTTTGATGTGACCATCATCCACAACTTCATTGACGAGTGGTTTGACACGCCAAACATTAGCTTTGAAGATCTGCAGCTACCAATTGGCCTCAGTGTCGCCTTCCAAGGCACCATTGCTTCAGAACCCGCTATTGCCCAGCTCATTGTTGAACTGAAGCAAAAGATTGACTATGAAAAGGCTCAATTCAAGAAGCATATGGCCAAGCTCAGCGTGCAGGAAGTGAAGAACTTCAAGAGTATGATGCACGAGCTCAAGGAAGCCTTTGTAAAGAAACGTGCAGAAGCTCAGGGTTCGCGTGAGCGCATGAAGACTCTGACTGACAGATGTCTGCAAGCCTATAATGAGGCTGAGAAGCGCAAGGCCCTTGGGCGTCCTGGCATCGACCCTAGGATGGCCGCAAAGAAGAAGAAGAAGCCTGCTACGGCTGAACCTGACGCACCAAGGCAGGAAGCAGTTCCTATTGTCTTCCCAACTAAAATGACTGGCTCAAAGCCAAAAAGCCGGTCAACAGCTTCAGAGCTCAAGAAGACAAGGACTGCTGAGGCTGAAGCTAGGAAGAGGAAACATTCTGAAGCCTCTCCAACTGCCCCCTCCAAGAAGAAGAGGAAGACCAAGAAAGATCGGGCAGCTCCCACAGAGCCCTTGATAGTTGAACCCATTTCTATGGTCTATCCTGAAGCTGAACGCCATGAACGCCAACTGACTATCCATGAGCCTGCTTCCACAGAGGCTCATGAAGCTGAAGACTTTCCAGTAGCTGATCCCATCGCTGCTGAAGACATTGGTCAACATGACAATGTAGAAGATGGTGCAGTCCTTCCTCAGAACAGCGAACTCATCAGCATTGGTCGTCCACTGACGCCAATTGCACAGGATGCTTCATGGGCAGATCGCCCACAAGAGGAAGAAGACTATGAGGCCCAACCCACTCCAACTCCACAGGCGTCGCCCGCGTTGCGCAGGCTTCGCAAAGGTCCAAGGCCTCAAGTCTCTGCTGAAGACAATCCGGCTGCATCAGCCGCGGAAGATGAAGTCCCACAAGTTCCCACTCCCCTGTCCCAACAAGAAGCAGTTCTCAAGGAGAACGTGCCTGTGACCGACCCTCCAGCTCGTCAAGTGGAGGATGAAAATCTTGCGGCTGCCACAACCACCAATGAAACTAATGTGGAGCCCTCCCCAACGGAAGAAGAAGACAGCGAAGCCACTGATCCCGTCGCTTCTGTTCCTGAGTCTGCTGCCGGTCCCCAGTTCGACTATCATGTTGAGCACAGGCCTCAGGTACAGAAGCCAATCCCAAGATTACCAAGGTTCCCAGGTCCTGCATCAGCACCTGGCTCCTTCAATATCAATGGCTTCAGGGCAGACAACACATTCTTCGATAGCTCCAGGAACCCCTACTCAAGGGAAAGGATATCATCTGATCGGTTCTGGAGCTATCCTCAGCGAAGCTATTACTCATGCATTCTTTACAACTAAGGTCGCATCTTCCCACACAAGCGCCTTGACATTGAAGCCATAGCTGGTCTGCCTTGTCTGGAAGAAGCTTTGGATTGCTTCACGGAAGTTGGACTGCTGCCGTTCGTTACTGACCAAGAGCATTGGAATGAAGAGCTGCTGCTCCAATTCTATGCCACACTTCATATCCGCGGGTACAGCAGAGATCCGAAGACTTGGGTCCTGGAGTAGATGACCGGGAACGTTCATCACAAAGCCAATGCATTTGACATCATTGAGCTCACTGGTTTGCCCACTCCTGGCGATCTCTACGAGCATGGCTGTCAGCTGCATAGTGAAGCCATTGAGAGCATCTTTAAGAGGCCGGAACCTGATATGAGTCAGATGCTCGGCATGATGAAGCCATTGCCCCAAGATGCTGCTTATCCAACAGAGTTATTCATTGAAGACCTTGAGTATCTGCCAAGGACCATCTATCACATCATCAGGCGAACTCTCTGGCCCATCAAAGGGCACTCTCCAAATGCCAAGCTTGAGGGTGCAATGAAGACTTTGGTCTTCTATATTCTTCATGGAAAATGCTTCAATGCACAGGACTTATTCATCCACCAACTTGCTGCATCAGGCTCTGATCTATTTGGCTTGAAGTTCTACGCCCCATGGGTAATGCAGCTAATTAAACTTCACTCCGATATCTCATATCAGCCATCTGCTCGCAATCATAGGATTTTTCTGCCTGATGTGGATATCTCTACTGAAGCCATCTATCCTGAGCCTGCAAAGGAACCTCTAAGTCTTCAGAATGCAGAGCATCAGAGTTTCTCACAGAACATTGAAGGAGTTGCAGCAGTCACTCGGGTGTATCCTTTGGCTGGCACTACACGTGCACCACACCCTGCGTCTACTGAAGCCACTGATAGTACAACTTCTCCAAGACCCAAAAAGCGCACTCGTGTTCTCAACGACCGAGAGCTTCTTGTGTCTCTTCATCAGAAACAGGATAGGCATCATGACTGGCTGAAGCGTCAGATGAAAAGCCTCTTGGTGGAAGTTAATCGCATTCGCAATCTTGCCACCAAGAATGCTTTCGTTGCCCATGAAACCTGTCGCCGTACATGGAAAGGGCTAACGATGATGTGTTCTGAAGATGATCTCCAAGAGGATGGCTTCACTGAGCGATTCAAGTTTGACTCCACACCTCCTCGAAGAGCTGTGCTGCTAGGAACTCCACCCCTTGAAGACTCTGAGTTCTCTTCATCTGCTGCAACAGTGACTGCCAGAGTTATCGAGGATGAAGATGATGCTACTTCACCACCACCTCCTTCAGCACGCGTCAACTCTGCCCCAAGCTCTTCAGCACCGCCAAACACCACCAACGACCCTGCTACTTCACCTACTCCGCATGGGAACGAGTAGATGCTCTATGTCTTCAAACCTTTTTGGTCCTTACTGACAAAAGGGGGAGAAGCATATGAGCTTGATAGTCTTCAAGCGGGTCCATATGGGCGGATGCTTTATATTTTGCTTCGTGCTTACAACTCTCGTTTTGCTACATTTGGTTCTTTGAGTTGTAACACTTAAACTCGATGGTCGTCTGCTACTTATCTGCCACTTTGTTTGCGATGATAAATTCCGCATGTGCGACGATAAATTATGCACTTAGATCATTCTGCAGACGTCCATTTTCCATTATGCATGTCATTATCTTCATATACTTTCACATGCATAGCGGATTGTCATCATAAGTTCAAGTGGATCTCCACAAGTACAACCTGCCATGTGCATTTGCATTCCAAAAGCAAATTACCTATATGCACATCTTCAGGGGGAGCCCTTGCAACTTATGAAGACAATTCCTTATCCTTTACAATTTCACAGATTATATTCCCTGTTGAAAACTTCAACTAGTTTGTCATCAATCACCAAAAAGGGGGAGATTGTAAGTGCATCTAGTGCCACCCCTAGTTGGTTTTGGAGTATTGACGACAAACATAGTTGAGGGACTAATGTGTTTGTGAGAATTACAGGATAACACAGGTAGAAGTCCCTCATTGATTCGGTTTTCCTACCAGAGATGACCCCTAAAAATGTATGAAGACATTGAAGTCAAAGGTGGTATATGAAGATATTCACATTAAAGACTATGACAAGAGAAAACACCACATGAAGCCTATGGAGCTTGAAGACTTAGATCTTTCGTAGTTCTTTTTCTTTTGTGTTGAGTCATAGGAACCACCGTACTGTTAAGTGGGGTCCAAGAGAACCAGTCAGAATGACTGAAGTGATGCCTAACCAAAACCTATGTCTTCGAGTGAAGACTATGAGAGCGAATCTTGTCCAGAGTCGGACAAGTCAGCTTTGCTTGTAGCCCAAGTAAAGTTGCCGTGTGAGTTTGAAATCTGACCGTTGGAACACGTGTCAGTTCCTTAGTGACCCAGGGTCATTTCGGACAAATCAGGTCGGGTTGCCAAGTGGCTATAAATAGCCCACCCCCCACAACCATAAACGGTTGGCTGCTCAGATTGAGAGTACGGCTTTTGTCGTTTGAGAGCAACCCACCTCGAAGCCTTTGAGAGAGAATTCCTTGTGAGGATAAAGCCCTAACCACCCAGAGCCAGAGAGAATTGGGCATCACTTAAGTCTTCTTGTCTGTGTGATCTGAAGACTTATTACACTTGAGGACTGTGCATCCTCCAGCCGGTTAGGCGTCGCGTTCTGAGCATCCAAGAGACATTGTGGATTGCCGGTGAACGAAGTCTATGAAGGTTTGGGAGTCTACCTTGAAGACTTACCAGAGTGATTGGGCGAGGTCTGTGTGACCTTAGCTCAAGGGGAATACGGTGAGGACTGGGTGTCCTGAGCTGCGTGTTCAGGACTGGGTGTCCGGGACTGTGTGTCCTAAGGTTTAAATACCTAGCCGCCCCAACCAGACGTACAGTTGTCACAGCAACTGGAACTGGTCCAACAAATCATTGTCTTCAACGAGTCACTGGTTTCATCTTCCCTTCCCTTTACTTACTGTTGCTCCTTGTGAAGTCATTGTATGTTTGCACTATCTTTTGTCTTCACTGAGTGACTGCATGTTCTGTATGGCTTCATAATATCTTCCTACCTGATCCTTACTACATTGCTGCTATTAAGTCATTGTGCTTTCACTTCATTGAATACCTGACTATGGCTTGTCTAGTGTAGTCTACCTTCCGCTGCATGGTAATAGGTTTATTTCTATCGTTTGTCTTCATAACTTCCATGTTTTGAAGACTTTCATAAAAATCGCCTATTCACCCCCCCTCTAGTCGATATAACGCACTTTCAGCCCCCTACCCTCGTGAGCACCTCGTGGCTTTCTTGATGGAGGGTCCAAGTCTCCTGGATCTTATCTGATGAGAAAATCATGTTTCCTAAGGTTTCATTCCATTTGGACTCCATTTGATATTCCTTTTCTTCGAAACCCTAAAACAGGCAAAAACAACAATTCTGGGCTGGGCCTCCGGTTAATAGGTTAGTCCCAAAAATAATATAAAAGTGGAAAATAAAGCCCAATAATGTCTAAAACAGTAGATAATATAGCATGGAGCAATCAAAAATTATAGATACGTTGGAGACGTATCAAACGACACGGAGCCGGGGAAGACTCGGCAGTGGTTGCCCATGCGGTGGGGAGTACGAGGGTTTACTGATCCAGCTGCCGTCGCCGGAATATAACAGGAGGTGTGGGTGAGTAGAGGAATGGCCCGGCCAGCAATGGAGTAGGGTGGGGCGGTGCGGCCTGTGCGGCAGCACAGCCGGCCATGGGAGGCGGGAGCAGGCAGTCCCACTAGCGTTGGTTTGGGCGGCTGGAGCAAGAAGATCAGATATTGAAGAAGCAGCACGGCCGTTGGATTAACATCCAACGTTCACTGCTGCTAGAATCGTTTGTGGACTAAGTTGACAAAGCCTTTTGTACACGTCAGCCTAGTAGACCCACAAGTCAGCCTCCAAATCTGTCCCAAACAGCATACAGCCCGAAATTTCTAGCCAGATTCAAATTAATTTAAAACCTAAACATACCTTAATTTAAATCCAATGAAACTTTACCCGCACAAAAACAATGAAATTTAAAATATCAAAATCCGAAAGAAAAAAGTATTTTGGAACTAATTGCCTGTTTGTTGTATTTTTCATTTTACATCCCATTTAATATTACTTATAGCTCATTTTTTATTACTTATAGCCCATTTTCTGGGCAAAATGCATCTCTCCTCGTCTTGAAAGATTTCTGGCCCAGCATGGCGTAGAAAAACAAGTAAGCCTACGTTGGTTATTCTGCAAAAAACAAAATAGCCGGGCTAGCCATTTTCAAAAAGGAAAAAACAAACTGGGCTGGTCATGTGCTAGACAGGCCACAGCTCCCAAACAACCCAGTTGATACCCTTCTCCTTCCCCAAAAAACAAAATTACTGCGCGCGCTGCTTGGGGGAGTACGCATTTCTCACCGACATTACATTCATGTTCACACACTCATGCTAGTTGTATCTACTTTTCCAAACACTTGTGCCCTTGTTTTGAACTCTAACTTGCATGATTTGAATGGAACTAACCCGGACTGACGTTGTTTTCAGCAGAATTGCCATGGTGTTATTTTTGTGCAGAAATAAAAGTTCTTGGAATGACCTGAACATCCACGGAGAATATTTTTGGAATATATAAAAAATACTGGCGAAAGAATCAAGGCCAGGGGGCCCACACCCTGTCCACGAGGGTGGGGGTGCACCTACCCCTCTGGGCGCGCCCCCCTGCCTCATGGGCCCCTTGACGCTCCACCGACCTCAACTCCAACTCCATATATTCACATTCGGGGAGAAAAAAATCGGGGGAAAGGATTCATCGCGTTTCACAATACGGAGCCACCGCCAAGCCCTAATCTCTCTCGGGAGGGCTGATCTGGAGTTCGTTCGGGGCTCCGGAGAGGGGAATCCGTCGCCATCGTCATCATCAACCTTCCTCCATCACCAATTTCATGATGCTCACCGCCGTGCATGAGTAATTCCATCGTAGGCTTGCTGGACGGTGATGGGTTGGATGAGATTTTTCATGTAATTTAGTTTTGTTAGGGTTTGATCCCTAGTATCCACTATGTTCTGAGATTGATGTTGCTATGACTTTGCTATGCTTAATGCTTGTCACTAGGGCCCGAGTGCCATGATTTCAGATCTGAACCTATTATGTTTTCATGAATATATGTGAGTTCTTGATCCTATCTTGCAAGTCTATAGTCACCTATTATGTGTTATGATCCGTTAACCCCGAAGTCACAATAATCAGGATACTTACCGGTGATGACCGTAGTTTGAGGAGTTCATGTATTCACTAAGTGTTAATGCTTTGGTCCGGTACTCTATTAAAAGGAGGCCTTAATATCCCTTAGTTTCCAATAGGACCCCTCTGCCACGGGAGGGTAGGTCAAAAGATGTCATGCAAGTTCTTTTCCATAAGCACGCATGACTATATTCGGAATACATGCCTACATTACATTGATGAACTGGAGCTAGTTCTGTGTCACCCTATGTTCTAACTATTGCATGAGGAATCGCATCCGACATAATTATCCATCACTGATCCATTACCTATGAGCTTTTCACATATTGTTGTTCGCTTATTTACTTTTCTGTTGCTACTATTACAATCACTATAAAACCAAAACTATTAATTTTGCTACTGTTACCGCTACTATCATATTACTTTGCTACTAAATACCTTGTTGCATATATTAAATTTCCAGGTGTGGTTGAATTGACAACTCAGGTGCTAATACTTGAGAATATTCTTTGGCTCCCCTTGTGTCGAATCAATAAATTTGGGTTGAATACTCTACCCTCGAAAACTGTTGCGATCCCCTATACTTGTGGGTTATCAGGACTGTTTTCTGGCGCCATTGCCGGGGAGCATAGCTCTATCCTTTGAGTCATTTGGGATTTATATCTGCTGATCACTATTAAGAACTTGAAAGATAAAAGAACCAAGATTTTTCCCTCAACTACGAGGGGAGGTAAGGAACTGCCATCTAGCTCTGCACTTGATTCACCTTCTGTTTTGAGTAAACTTGCGACGCCTACTCCTGCTATTCATTCTGATATGTCGCATGTTATTGATGATGCCACTTCTACTTTGCGTGATACTTATGATGAAACTACTTCTATGCTTGATACTACTGTGCCATTTGGTGAATTTCTTAATGAACAACTTGCTAGGGTTAGAGAGAATGAAATTATTGAAACTGATAATATTGATGAAAGTGATGATGAAGATTCTCCCCCTAGATATGAATTGCCTGTTGTGCCTGAGGGTTATGTTATGGATGAAGAAACTGCTAGAGACTTCTTAGCTTGCAATGATAGATCTGATCTTAAGAAATTATTAGCTAAGCTTAAAGAAAAATACTTGAATGCTAGAATGAAATATGACCCTGCTTTTGCTACTTCACCTATCTTTATCACTGATAAGTATTATGATTTCTCTGCCGATCCTGAGTTAATTACTTTGGCTGAATCTGATCCTTTCTATGGTTATGAATCTGAAACTATTGTGGCACATCTTACTAAATTAAATGATACAGCCACCCTGTTCACTAATGATGAGAAAACTCGCTATTACTTTATCCTTAAGTTGTTTCCGTTCTCATTAAAGGGTGATGCTAAAACATGGTTTAATTCTCTTGATCCTGGTTGTGTGCGTAGTCCCCAGGATATGATTTATTACTTCTCTACTAAATATTTCCCCGCTCATAAGAAACAAGCTGCCTTAAGGGAAATATATAATTTTGTGCAAATTGAAGAAGAGAGTCTCCCACAAGCTTGGGGGAGCCTTCTCCAATTACTTAATGCTTTGCCTGATCATCCTCTCAAGAAAAATGAAATACTTGATATCTTTTATAATGGACTAACCGATGCTTCCAGAGACCACCTGGGTAGTTGTGCTGGTTGTGTTTTCAGGGAAAGAACTGTTGATCAAGCTGAATTGCTATTGAATAATATGTTGAGTAATGAAAATGATTGGACACTTCCTGAACCAACTCCTAATCCAACTCCGAAGAAAAGGGGTATTCTATTTCTCAGTCCTGAAGATATGCAAGAGGCAAAGAAATCTATGAAAGAAAAAGGTATTAAAGCTGAAGATGTTAAGAATTTACCACCTATTGAAGAAATACATGGTCTTGATAACCCAACACAGGTAGTAAAGATAAATTCTCTCTATAGATTTGATGAAGGTGATATTCCTCATAATAAGTCTGCTAGCCAATGCTTGGATGAGTTTGATAATTTTATTGTTAAACAAGAAAACTTCAATGCTTATGTTGGTAGACAATTGAAACATAATGCTGATATGCTTGAACACTTGAGTGATTATATGTCTAGAGTTAAAGGTGAGCTTAAACTTATTAGTAAACATGCTTCTATGGTTACCACTCAAGTAGAACAAGTACTTAAAGCTCGGAATGATTTACTCAATGAATTAAATGATAAGAAAAATGATAATGTTGTTAGAGTTATGACTAGAGGGGGTAAAATGACCCAGGAACCTTTGTATCCTGAGGGCCATCCTAAGAGAATTGAGCAAGATTCTCAGAGAACTAATATTGATGCTCCTAGTTCTTCTAATAAGAAGAAAAAGAAAAATGATAGAACTTTGCATGCTTATAGTGAACCTGTTGTTGACACACCTGAGAATCCCAATGATATTTCTATTTCTGGTGCTAAAACACAATCTGGTAATGAACATGAACCTAGTGATAATGTTAATAATGATGTTCATGTTGATGCTCAACCTAGCAATGATAATGATGTAGAGATTGAACCTGTTGTTGATCTTGATAACCCACAATCAAAGAATCAACGTATGATAAGAGAGACTTTGTTGCTAGGAAGCACGATAAAGAAAGAGAACCATGGGTTCAGAAACCCATCCTTTTCCTCCTAAACCATCCAAGAAAAAAGATGATGAAGATTTTGAGCGCTTTGCTGAAATGATTAGACCTATCTTTTTGTGTATGCGTTTGACTGATATGCTTAAAATGAACCCTTATGCTAAGTACATGAAAGATATTGTTACTAATAAAAGAAAGATACCGGAAGCTGAAATTTCCACCATGCTTGCTAATTATACTTTTAAAGGTGGAATACCAAAGAAACTAGGAGATCCAGGAGTACCAACTATACCATGCTCCATTAAAAGAAACTATGTTAAAACTGCTTTATGTGATCTTGAAGCCGGTGTTAGTGTTATGCCTCTCTCTTTATATCGTAGACTTGATTTGAATTTGACACCTACTGAAATATCTTTGCAAATGGCTGCTAAATCAACTGCTATACCTGTCGGTATTTGTGAGGATGTGCCTGTTGTGGTTGCAAATGTTACTATTTTAACGGACTTTGTTATTCTTGATATTCCCGAGGACGGTAGTATGTCGATTATCCTTGGAAGACCCTTCTTGAATACTGCAGGGGCTGTTATTGATTGAAACAAAGGCAATGTCACTTTTCATGTTAATGGTAATGAGCATACGGTACACTTTCCGAGGAAACAACCTCAAGTCCATAGTATCAACTCTATTGGAAAATTTTCAACGATTATTATTGGAGGTTTTGAATTTCCTCTTCCTACTGTCAAGAAGAAATATGATATTCTTATTGTTGGGGATGTGCATATCCCCATTGAGGTAACCTAGTGTTATTTGAAATTTATCCGGTTTCATGCCATTCGGAATGAGTTTGTTAACAAGACTTGATCAACTTTGTTAGTGGATTCCTTTTGATGAGCATCAGATGGATGAAGTTAGAAAGCACAACTCTCGGTACCTTATTTTTACTTTCTGTTATTTATATTAAATAAAGTAAAAATAGTACTTTCTGTCTGTTTTCTCAATTATCCTTGCAATAAAAAATACCCCGAAAATAAAAGTTCTCCAAATGCCCTGAAAATGAAATATGATTTTTTTTTCTAGAATATTTAAGAATTATTGGCACTGAGAACACATCAGGGGGACCCACCGTTAGCCCATGAGGGTGGAGGGCGCGCCCCCTGCCTCGTGGACCCCACGTGGGTCCCCTCCACTTATTCTTGCACCCACACACTTCGTCTTCCTTCAGAAAAAATCATCCACCAGCTCAAACCCGAGTTCTAGCTCATCTTGCTGCCATTTTCGATCTCCTTGCTCAAAGCTCCATTCACAAAACTGCTTTGGGGGATTGTTTTCGGTATGTGACTCCTCCAATGGTCCAATTAGTTTTGTTCTAGTGCTTTATTTATTGAAAATTGTTGTTGCTTAGGCGACCCTGTTCTTGAGCTTGCATGTCAAATTTATGTGGTCAAAAGTAGTTTTAATGCATGATATAGCCTCTAGACACTTGTAGGAGTACTTGCTATCAATTTTGTTGAGTTTGGTTCACTTTTATTTTAAGTTACTAAAAATTTCAGAAATTTTCAGAAAAAGATGAAGATATTCTTGAGGGGCTCATCGAGCCAAAGTTCGAAGGATAAGCAAAGTGGAGAAAATAAGAAGCCCAAGTATAATCTCCCTCGTACTGCGGAGGTTCGGCCGTGTGAATGGCCTTGTGATGAGTTCTTGAGAGAAGTCGGGATTTATGAAGATTTTTATTATTTGGCTGAGAATGCAGGCCTCACCGACTTCCTCCACGACCAACGTGAATAGTATCTCCTACTCACCAATATTTTTGTGCAAAATTTTCATTTCCATGCTAGGAGATCACCACCTTCGGTGGAATTTTATTTATATGATGAGCATAAGGAGATGTCACTTTATGATTTTTGTCGGGTTTGTAGGATACCCTTTGAGGGCAGCATAGAGGAACCACATCGTAGTGATGTGAGGGATTTATTGGTATGATTGATGTAGGGGAAACGAGGAAAGTTTCCCATGCAAGAATCACTAGCATACATTTTCCTGTTCTACGTTACTTTGCAATATTTGCTAGTAGATGCTTAATTGGTTGCTGGAACTGTGGAAATCTTAGTGCCCCTGATATTGTTATTTTGCGCCATGATTTGTTTCGTGATACCACTTTCAGTTTAGGCGCTATTGTTGCTAAACGGTTAAATCTGAACCGTACAAAGGGTCCCGTCTTAGGAGGCATCTTCGCCTCGCGCCTTGCTGCACACTTTAACATACCTATTAGGCATTATGAGAAAGAGGAAAAGTTGTTGCCTCATATTTTTCTAGATTATAAGAGCATGGTAGCACATGATTTTTTTTGTTAAGAATAAGAAGAAGATGCTTAACTATAGACTGATGTTTGCTAAGAATCACTTTGAGACTATTACCTTGCCTGCGCCCTCTTTGTTTAACATATTTTCAGGCACGTACCTTGTTTTGCCAGAGGCCATTCAGGCATACCAGAGCCTGACATCAGCTCCAGAGCCGAAGCCACTATCTGATCCTCACCGCCAGTATGTTTATCAGTGGGATCCGGAGGAGATCGCCAACCAGTGGCACCCCGAAGACCCTCCTCAGTACACCGGAGAGGGCAGTTTTGATCCGTGGCCATAGACCAACTTAGGCCAAAAGCCTAAGCTTGGGGGAGTACATATTTCTCACCGAGATTAGATTCATCTTCACACACTCATGCCAGTTGTATCTACTTTTCCAAACACTTTTGCCCTTGTTTTGGACTCTAACTTGCATGATTTGAATGGAACTAACCCGGACTGACGTTGTTCTCAGTAGAATTGCCATGGTGTTGTTTTTGTGCAGAAATAAAAGTTCTTGGAATGACCTGAAAGTCAACGGAGAATATTTTTGGAATATATAAAAAATACTGGTGAAAGAATCAAGGCCAGGGGGCCCACACCCTGTCCACGAGGGTGGGGGCGCGCCTACCCCCCTGGGCGCGCCCCCTGCCTTGTGGGCCCCCTGATGCTCCACCGACCTCAACTCCAACTCCATATATTCACGTTCGGGGAGAAAAAAATCGGGGAGAAGGATTCATCGCGTTTTACGATACGGAGCCGCCGCCAAGCCCTAATCTCTGTCGGGAGGGCTGATCTGGAGTCCGTTCGGGGCTCCGGAGAGGAGAATCCGTCGCCATCGTCATCATCACCCTTCCTCCATCACCAATTTCATGATGCTCACCACCGTGTGTGAGTAATTCCATCGTAGGCTTGCTGGACGGTGATGGGTTGGATGAGATTTTTCATGTAATTTAGTTTTGTTAGGGTTTGATCCCTAGTATCCACTATGTTCTGAGATTGATGTTGCTATGACTTTGCTATGCTTAATGCTTGTCACTAGGGTCCAAGTGCCATGATTTCAGATCTGAACCTATTACATTTTCATGAATATATGTGAGTTCTTGATCCTATCTTGCAAGTCTATAGTCACCTATTATGTGTTATGATTCGTTAACCCCGAAGTGACAATAATCGGGATACTTAGCAGTGATGACCGTAGTTCGAGGAGTTCATGTATTCATTAAGTGTTAATGCTTTGGTCTGGTACTCTATTAAAAGGAGGCCTTAATATCCCTTAGTTTCCAATAGGACCCCGCTGCCACGGGAGGGTAGGACAAAAGATGTCATGCAAGTTCTTTTCCATAAGCACGTATGACTATATTCGGAATACATGCCTATATTACATTGATGAACTGGAGCTAGTTCTGTGTCACCCTACGTTTTAACTATTGCATGAGGAATCACATCCGACATAATTATCCATCACTGATCCATTGCCTACGAGCTTTTCACATATTGTTCTTCGCTTATTTACTTCTCCGTTGCTATTGTTACAATCACTATAAAACCAAAACTATTAATTTTGCTACTGTTACCGCTACTATCATATTACTTTGCTACTAAATACCTTGCTGCAGATATTAAGTTTCCAGGTGTGGTTGAATTGACAACTCAGCTGCTAATACTTGAGAATATTCTTTGGATCCCCTTGTGTCGAATCAATATATTTGGGTTGAATACTCTACCCTCGAAAACTGTTGCAATCCCCTATACTTGTGGGTTATCAGCTGACACCAAGTAGCATACTTTTTTATATATAGGAAGAAAAGAAAAACTGGGCTCGTTCACCTGATAACATTCTCGAAACTACGATCGTTCGATCTTGTGTTGCAACTAAAACTGCGAGGAAAATGCGTTCGTCTGTCGTCCTCCTCCTAGGGAACATTCGCCACATAAGTGACTAGCACCCTTGGTTTTCAACCAAGAGGTTTGGGTTCGAGTCCCAGGAAATCTCAATTTTGTCCTCCTTCCTTCCTTGCAAAAATAAATAAAGAAAATCAAAGACTTGAGAAGGCATACAGAACAAGCTAGTGTACCAGTAAAGAGACGTTGCTGAGTTTTAGAAAAAAGAGAGACGTGCTCCTGTAGCTGGTTCGAATCCAAACCTAGACTATGACTATATATGGTGTTATGCTACTCTGCAAGTAATGAAACTGACATATCCAACGTTCGCTTCTCCTCTTCTCTACTTACTCTACCTAGCATCAGAAGCTCTGGCCGCAACAACCATGTCCGCTGGCTGCTCGTCCACCTGCTCTTCAGCAGGCAACAACCAGATATGCGCCAAGTCGCCACCCGTACCATCGCCTGTGGGTCTCATCACACCCTCGCCGGCACATGCACCGCAGCCGATTGCTCATCACAACCCGCTACCGTTGGTGTGGTGCCACTGCTGCAAATCACGCAGAGTCATCCGTCGCTTCTCAACCACATTCCTCAACCCTGGCCGAGTCTTCTACAAATGGCCGAATCATGGAGTAATAATATGTTTAAGTGTTGTTCTGCTGCTTTCAGTTGCTGGTATTTTTAATAGTTTGGTTGATGATCTTCCAATTTTATTCGTGTAGAAAAGGGAAGTTTCGTGTGATTTGTATTTCTGGGAAGTTGCTGATGTGGGGGAACGCAACTACGCTGATTATTTGGTTAGTCGAGGAATACCAATACCAGCGGGTTGGGGTGTTGGACAAGTAACTGAAGGAATGGCATAAGAGGAAGATGCATAGCAGAAGGTTAAAGATGCAGTTCCTCTGATCATGGCCAAGCAACAGCTGCTGAACGGCCTTGACAGCAATGAGGAGATGAAAGAGCTTGTGAAGATAATGGGCAAAATTGATGTGCTCTGTAGGATGATTGTCTCTTTATTTGCAGTGTATGTAGCACTCGTGATGTATTCAGTGGCTATGACATGAGCACTTTGCTGAAACTAGTAATGAATGAAACCTGTGTAGCAGGCTGGGCGTAGTGTTGTGAACATCTAATGATTTATATTAACAGAAATCAGGGGGTATCCCCTTTTTCTCATAAATAAATAAATAAATAAATAGCATAGGCCATTTTGGTAATAAATAAATAAATTAGCAGAGGCCCTGTCGGGTCAGCTTTGTTCCCATTCGAAGACGTCAAGCAAATTGCAGTCCAATAGCAAACTATGTCATCAAATTCAAGTTTCACAGCCAAATATGAGTAAAACTAAACAACAATGTCATCATGTTTTAGTCGTCATACAATCACCAAACACAAATGAACATACATAACAAGTGATGTTCTCACAGCAAAATACTAAACAACATGTTCATCAAGTTTCAGTTGTCATAGCAAACACAATTTCACATAGTAGATAAAAACATCTTCTGACAGGCAAATACGACAAAAGCAATCTAATCATCATCCGCGGCACCAGCGTCAACATCTTCGCCATGTGTATCAGTCTGAATCATAATTCCCCAGAGTGTCATCTTCTTCTTCATCCTCAGTGTCCTCGAACGCTGGCTTCTTCTTGATCAACTCTTGTATGTCCACAGCACGACAGGCAATCTTTTCGCCAGCGTCATTGACGTGATGGTTCTCAAAGATATTAGGAACATCTATGGAATCTTGTACATCCGGAGCGGTGTAAGCATCATCTTGTTGTGCAACCCCTTCATCCAGACTCCTTCATTTGCTACTTCCGAAGCAGCTATGTATTCCGCTTCACACGTAGATCCTGCCACGACGCTCTACTTAGAACTGCACCAACTGACAGCTCCACCATTCAATAAAAATACGTATCCGGTTTGTGACTTAGAGTCATCCGGATCAGTGTCAAAGCTTGCATCGATGTAACCGTTTATGACGAGCTCTTTGTCACCTCCATAAATGAGAAACATATCCTTAGTCCTTTTCAGGTATTTTAGGATGTTCTTGACCGTTGTCCAGTGATCCACTCCTGGATTACTTTGGTACCTCCCTGCTAAACTAATAGCAAGGCACACATCAGGTCTGGTACACAACATCGCATACATGATAGAACCTATGGCTGAAGCATAGGGAATGCCTTTCATTTTCTCTCTATCTTCTGCAGTGGTCGGGCATTGAGTCTGACTCAACTTCACACCTTGTAACACAGGCAAGAACCCTTTCTTTACTTGATCCATTTTGAACTTTTTCAAAACTTTATCAAGGTATGTGCTTTGTGAAAGTCCAATTAAGCGTCTTGATCTATCTCTATAGATCTTGATGCCTAATATATAAGTAGCTTCACCGAGGTCTTTCATTGAAAAAGTCTTATTCAAGTATCCTTTTATGCTATTCAGAAATTCAGTATCATCTCCAATCAACAATATGTCATCCACATATAATATCAGTAATGCTACAGAGCTCCCACTCACTTTCTTGTAAACACAAACTTCTCCAAAAGTCTGTATAAAACCATATGCTTTCATCACACTATCAAAGCGTATATTCCAACTCTGAGAGCTTGCACTAGTCCATAAATGGATCGCAGGAGCTTACACACTTGTTAGCACCTTTTGGATCGACGAAACCTTCTGGTTGCATCATATACAACTCTTCTTTAAGATATCCATTAAGGAATGCAGTTTTGACATTCATTTGCCAAATTTCATAATCATAAAATGCGGCAATTGTTAACATGATTCAGACGGACTTAAGAATCACTATGGGTGAGAAGGTCTCATCATAGTCAACTCCTTGAACTTGTCGAAAACCATTCGCGATAAGTCGCGCTTTGTAGACAGTAACATTACCATCAGCGTCAGTCTTCTTCTTGAAGATCCATTTATTCTTTATGGCTTGCCGATCATCGGGCAAGTCAACCAAAGTCCACACTTTGTTCTCATACATGGATCCCATCTCTGATTTCATGGCCTCAAGCCATTTTGCGGAATCTAGGCTCATCATCGCTTCCTCATAGTTTGTAGGTTCATCATGGTCAAGTAACATGACTTCCAAAACAGGATTACCGTACCACTCTGGTACGGATCTTACTCTGGTTGACCTACGAGGTTCGGTAGTAACTTGATCAGAAGTTTCATGATCATCATCATTAGCTTCCTTACTAATTGGTGTAGGAATCACTGGAACTACTTTCCAATAAGGGAGTAGGTACAGGTACCTCATCAAGTTCTACTTTCCTCCCACTTACTTCTTTCGAGAGAAACTCCTTCTCTAGAAAGGATCCATTCTTAGCAACAAATATCTTGCCTTCGGATCTGTGATAGAAGGTGTACCCAACAGTCTCCTTTGGGTATCCCAGGAAGACACATTTCTCCGATTTGGGTTCGAGCTTATCAGGTTGATGCTTTTTCACATAAGCATCGCAACCCCAAACTTTAAGAAATGACAACTTGGGTTTCTTGCCAAACCATAGTTCATATGGTGTCGTCTCAACGGATTTCGATGGTGCCCTATTTAACGTGAATGCAGTCGTCTCTAAAGCATAACCCCAAAACGATAGCGGTAAATCAGTAAGAGACATCATAGATCACACCATATCTAATAAAGTGCGGTTACGACGTTCGAACATACCATTACGATGTGGTGTTCTAGGTGGCGTGAGTTGCGAAACTATTCCGCATTGTTTCAAATGAAGACCAAACTCATAACTCAAATATTCACCTCCACGATCAGATCATAGAAACTTAATTTTCTTGTTACGATGATTTTCCACTTCACTCTAGAAGTCTTTGAACTTTTCAAATGTTTCAGACTTATGTTTCATCAAGTAGACATACCCATATCTGCTCAAATCATCTGTGAAGGTCAGAAAAATAACGATACCCGCCACGAGCATCAACACTCATCGGCCCGCATATATCAGTATGTATTATTTCCAATAAGTCTGTTGCTCGTTCCATTGTTCCAGAGAACGGAGTCTTGGTCATCTTGCCCATGAGGCATGGTTCACAAACATCATGTGATTCATAATCAAGTGATTCCAAAAGCCCATCAGCATGGAGTTTCTTCATGCGCTTTACACCAATATGACCTAAATGGCAGTGCCACAAAAAAGTTGCACTATAATTATTAAACTTATATCTTTTGGCTTCAATACTATGAATATGTGTATCACTACTATCAAGATTTAGTAAAAATAGACCACTCATCAAGGGTGCATGACCATAAAAGATATTACTCATATAAATAGAACAACCATTATTCTCTGATTTAAATGAATAACTGATACGTCTCCAACGTATCTATAATTTATGAAGTATTCATGCCATGTTTACAATAGTTTTATATGATTTTGGTATGATTTGATTAGAACTAACACGGACTGACGCCGTTTTCAACAGAACTACCGTGGTGTTGTTTTTGTGCAGAAATAAAAGTTCTCGGAATGCGATGAAAATCAACGGAGAATTTTTCTGGAAAATATAAAAAATACCGGAACAAAAATCTACCGGAGGGGAGTCCCATGGGCCCCACGGGGGTGGGGGCGCGCCCACCCCCTGGGTGCGCCCCTGTGCCTCGTGGACTTCCCGTGGGGCCCCTTAACTTGTTCTCGACGCCAACCTCTCCTATAAATGCCCAAACCTCCAGAAAATAACCTAGATCGGAAGTTCTGCCACCGCAAGCCTCTGTAGCCATGAGAAATCAATCTAGGCCCTCTCTGGCACCCTGCTGGAGGGGGCCATCATCACCGGAGCACGTGGAGGAGGATCCCGGAGGGGCCATCATCGTCATGAAGGCCAAGGACTAGAGGGAGAACCTCTACCCATCCAGGGGAGGACATGAAGGAGGAAGCACAAGGGGGAGAACCTCTCCTCCTCTCTCTCGGTGGCGCCGGAGTGCCATCAGGAGGGGAATCATCGCCGCGGTGATCGTCTTCATCAACATCACCATCATCATCACCATCCTCATCTCTTTTACATGGTCCACTCTCCCGCACCCCGCTGTAATCCCTACTTGAACATGGTGCTTTATGCCACAGATTATGATCCAATGATGTGTTGCCATCCTATGATGTTTTGAGTAGGTATCCTTTGTCTTTGGGTTGATTTTTAATCTAGATTGGTATGAGTTGTATGTTTTATTTTGGTGATGTCCTATTGTGCCCTCCGTGTCGCGCAAGCGTGAGGGATTCCCGCTGTAGGGTGTTGCAATACGTTCATGATTCGCTTATAGTGGGTTGCTTGAGTGACAGAAGCATAAACCCGAGTAAGGGGGTTGTTGCGTATGGGATAAAGGGGACTTGATGCTTTAATGATATGGTTGGGTTTTACCTTAATGATCTGTAGTAGTTGCGGATGCTTGCTAGAGTTCCAATCATAAGTGCATATGATCCAAGAAGAGAAAGTATGTTAACTTATGCCTCCCCCTCATATGAAATTGCAATGATGACTATCCGTCTTGTTAACAATTGTCTAGGACAATTCCGCACACCGATCCATCATTATTCCACACTCGCTATTTATAATATTTAGTAATATATTCTAACTTTATGATAACAACACCTACTTTCATATTTTAGCTCTCCGATATCATGCAAAGTTATCCTCTTCATACCCACAACGTAGTTTTATTTCTCGTTTCTAGTTGGAAGCAAACGTTCGGTGTACGTAGAATCGTATCAATGGCAGATAGGGCTTGAGAGAATATTGATCTTACCTTTAGCTCCTTGTGGGTTTGACACTCCATACTTATCACTTCCACCATTGAGAATTGCTAGGATGATTCCCTGCACTTGGGGATTATCAATAACCGTCTCGCATCAAACAAGATCCAGATATAATTTTCATGCTTAACGCTGGCACCAAATAACAATTATTCAGGTCTAAAACTAATCCCGAAGGTAGATGTAGAGGTAGCGTGCCGACGGTGATCACATCGACTTTGGAACCATTTCCCACGCGCATCGTCACCTCGTCCTTAGCCAATCTTCGCTTAATTCGTAGCCCCTATTTCGAGTTGTAAATATTAGCAATAGAACCAGTATCAAATACCCAGGCGCTACTGCGAGCATTAGTAAGGTATGCATCAATAACATGTATATCAAATATACCTTTCACTTTGTCATCCTTCTTATCCGCCAAATACCTGGGGCAGTTCCGCTTCCAGTGACCAGTCCCTTTGCAGTAGAAGCACTAAGTCTCAAGCTTAGGTCCATACTTGGGTTTCTTCACTTGAGCAACAACTTGCTTGGTGTTCTTTTCAAAGTTCCCCTTCTTTCCTTTACCCTTCTTGAAACTAGTGGTCTTGTTGACCATCAACACTTGATGCTCCTTCTTGATTTCTACCTCCACAGCTTTTGGCATCGTGAAGAGCTCGGGAATTGTCTTATCCATCCCTTGCATATTATAGTTCATCACGAAGCTTTTGTAGCTTGGTGGCAGTGATTGAAGAACTCTGTCAATGACACTATCAATCGGAAGATTAACTCCCAGCCGAGTCAACTGATTGTGGTACCCAAACATTCGGAGTATGTGCTCACTGACAGAACTATTCTCCTCCATTTTACAGCTGTAGAACTTATTGGAGACTTCATATCTCTCAATTCGCGCAATTGCTTGAAATATTAACTTCAACTCCTGGAACATCTCATATGCTCCATGACGTTCAAAACGTCGTTGAAGTCCCGGTTCTAAGCCGTAAAGCATGGCACACTGAACTATCGAGTAGTCATCAGATTTGCTCTGCCAGGTGTTCATAACATCTGGAGTTGCTCCTGCAGCGGGTTTGGCACCTAGCGGTGCTTCCAGGACGTAATTCTTCTTTGCAGCAATGAGGATAATCCTCAAGTTATGGACCCATTCCGTGTAGTTGCTACCATCATCTTTCAACTCAGCTTTCTCTAGGAATGCATTAAAATTCAACGGAACAACAGCACGGGCCATTTATCTACAATAACATAGACATGCAAAATATTATCAGTTACTAAGTGCATGATAAATTAAAGTTCAATTCATCATATTACTTAAGAACTTCCACTTAGATAGACATCCCTCTAATCATCTAAGTGATCACGTGATCCATATCAACTAAACCATGTCCGATCATCACGTGAGATGGAGTAGCTTTCAATGGTGAACATCACTATGTTGATCATATCTACTATATGATTCACGCTCGACCTTTCGATATCGGTGTTCCGAGGCCATATCTGCATATGCTAGGCTTGTCAAGTTTAACCCGAGTATTCTGCATGTGCAAAACTGGCTTGCACCCGTTGTATGTGGACGTAGAGCTTATCACACCCGATCATCACATGGTGTCTCAGCACGACGAACTGTAGCAATGGTGCATACTCAGGGAGAACACTTGTACCTTGAAATTTAGTGAGAGATCATCTTATAATGCAACCGCCGAACTAAGCAAAATAAGATGCATAAAGGATAAACATCACATGCAATCAAATAAGTGATATGATATGCCCACCATCATCTTATGCCTTTGATCTCCATCTCCAAAGCACTATCATGATCACCATCCTCACCGGCTTGACACCTTGATCTCCATCGAAGCATCGTTGTCGTCTCGTCAGCTATTGCTTCTATGACTATCGATACCACTTAGTCATAAAGTAAAGCAATTACATGGCGATTGCATTTCATACAATAAAGCGATAACCATATGGCTCCTGCCAGTTGCCCATAACTGTTACAAAACATGATCATCTCATACAACAATTTATATAATCACGTCTTGACCATATCACATCACAACATGCCCTGCAAAAACAAGTTAGATGTCCTCTACTTTGTTGTTGCAACTTTTACGTGGCTGCTACAGGCTTAGCAAGAACCGTTCTTACCTACGACATAAAAACCACAACGTGGTATAGTGATTGATTTTTTATCTTCAGAAAGAACCTTGTTCATTGAATCCGATTCAACTAAAGTTGGAGAAACAGACACCCGCCAGCCACCTGTGTGCAAAGCACGTCGGTAGAACCAGTCTCATGAACGCGGTCATGTAATGTCGGACTGGGCCGCTTCATCCAACAATACCGTTGAATCAAGAAATAACTAGTGACGGCAAGCAATATGTATATACCCATGCCCACAACTCCTTTGTGTTCTACTCGTGCATATAACATCTACGCATAGACCTGGCTCGGATGCCACTGTTGGGAACGCAGTATTTCAAAAAAATTCCTACAATCACGCAAGATCTGTCTAGGAGATGCATAACAACGAGAGGGGAGAGTGTGTCTACGTACCCTCGTAGACTGAAAGCAGAAGCTTTGAGTAACTCGGTTGATGTAGCCGAACGTCTTCACGATCCAACCGATCAAGTACCGAACGCACGGCACCTCCGCGATCTGCACACATTCAGCTCGGTGACGTCCCTCGAACTCTAGATCCAGCTAAGGCCAAGGGAGAGTTTCGTCAGCATGACGGCGTGTTGACGGTGATGATGAAGTTATCGACACAGGGCTTCGCCTAAGCACTACGACAATATGACCGAGGTGGAAATCTGTGGAGGGGGCACCGCACACGGCTAAGAGATCAACTTGTGTGTCTATGGGGTGCCCCCTCCCCGTATATAAATGAGTGGAGGAGGGTGCTACGTCTTGAGCTTGCGTTGGTTTTCCCCGAAGAGGAAGGGATGATGCAGCAGAGTAGCGTAAGTATTTCCCTCAGTTTTTGAGAACCAAGGTATCAATCCAGTAGGAGGCCACGCTCAAGTCCCTCGTACCTGCACAAAGCGATAGCTACTCGCAACCAACGCAATTAGGGGTTGTCAATCCCTTCATGATCACTTACGAGAGTGAGATCTGATAGATATAATATTTTTGGTATTTTTGGTATAAAGATGCAAAGTAAAAAGTAAAGGCAAAGTAAAAAAGCAAAGCAAGATTAAAGAGATGGAGATTGATATGATGAGAATAGACCCGGGGGCCATAGGTTTCACTAGTGGCTTCTCTCAAGAGCATAAGTATTCTACGGTGGGTGAACAAATTACTGTTGAGCAATTGACAGAACTGAGCATAGTTATGAGAATATCTAGGCATGATCATGTATATAGGCATCACGTCCGTGACAAGTAGACCGAAACGATTCTGCATCTACTACTATTACTCCACTCATCGATTGCTATCCAGCATGCATCTAGAGTATTAAGTTAAAAACAGAGTAATGCCTTAAGCAAGATGACATGATGTAGAGAGATAAATTCATGCAATATGAAATAAACCCCATCTTGTTATCCTCGATGGCAACGATGCAATACGTGCCTTGCTGCCCCTTCTGTCACTGGGAAAGGACACCGCAAGATCGAACCCAAAGCTAAGCACTTCTCCCATGGCAAGAACTACCAATCTAGTTGGCCAAACCAAACGGATAATTCGAAGAGACTTGCAAAGATAACCAATCATACATAAAAGAATTCAGAGAAGATTCAAATATTATTCATAGATAGACTTGATCATAAACCCACAATTCATCAGTCTCAACAAACACACTACAAAAAGAAGATTACATCGAATAGATCTCCACAAGAGAGGGGGAGAACTTTGTATTGAGATCCAAAAAGAGAGAAGAAGCCATCTAGCTACTAACTATGGACCCGAAGGTCTGAGGTAAACTACTCACACTTCATCGGAGAGGCTATGATGATGTAGAAGCCCTCCGCGATGATGGCCCTCTTCCGGCGGAGCTCTGGAACAGGCCCCAAGATGGGATCTCGTGGATACAGAAAGTTGCGGCGGTGGAATTAGGTTTTTGGCTCCTGTTGTGATCGTTTGGGGGTAGTAGGTATATATAGGAGGAAGGAGTATGTCGGAGGAGCACCGAGGGGCCCACGAGGCAGGGGGCGCGCCCTAGGGGGGCACCCCCCACCCTCGTGACCGCCTCTTTGACTCCTTGGAGTAGGGTCCAAGTCTCCTGGATCACGTTCGGTGAGAAAATCACGTTCCCGAAGATTTTATTCCGTTTGGACTTCGTTTGATATTATGTTTCTCCGAAACACTGAAATAGGCAAAAAACAGCAATTCTAGGCTGGGCCTCCGGTTAATAGGTTAGTCCCAAAAATAATATAAAAGTGGAAAATAAAGCCCAATATAGTCCAAAACAGTAGGTAATATAGCATGGAGCAATCAAAAATTATAGATACGTTGGAGACGTATCAGGCATCCCCAAGCTTAATTCCTGCTCGTCCTCGAGTAGGTAAATGATAAAAAGAGAATTTTTGATGCGGAGTGCTACTTGGCATAATTTCAATGCAAATCTTCTTAATTGTGATATGAATATTCAGATTCGAAAGATTCAAGACAAAAGTTTATATTGACATAAAAAATAATAATACTTCAAGCATACTAACAAAGCAATTATGTCTTCTCAAAATAACATGGCCAAAGAAAGTTATCCCTACAAAATCATATAGTCTGGCTATGCTCTATCTTCACCACACAAAGTATTTAAATCATGCACAACCCCGAAGACAAGCCAAGCAATTGTTTCATACTCTAACTTTTAAAAAAAATCAATCTTCACGCAATACATGAGCGTGAGCCATGGATATAGCACTATAGGTGGAATAGAATGGTGGTTGTGTAGAAGAAAAAAAGGAGGGGAATATAGTCTCACATCAACTAGGCGTATCAACGGGCTATGAAGATGCCCATCAATAGATATCAATGTGAGTGAGTAGGGATTGCCATGCAACGGATGCACTAGAGCTATAAGTATATGAAAGCTCAAAAAGAAACTAAGTGGGTGTGCATCCAACTTGCTTGCTCATGAAGACCTAGGGCAATTGAGGAAGCCCATCATTGGAATATACAAGCCAAGTTCTATAATGTAAAATTCCCACTAGTATATGAAAGTGATAACATGAGAGACTCTCTACTATGAAAATCATGGTGCTACTTTGAAGCACAAGTGTGGTAAAAGGATAGTAACATTGTCCCTTCTCTCTTTTTCTCTCATTTTTTATTTTTTTTTATTTGGGCCTTTTCTCTTTTTTATGGCCTCTTTTCTTTCTCTTTTTATTTGGGCTTCTTTGGCCTCTTTTATTTATTTTTCGTCCGGAGTCTCATCCCGACTTATGGGGGAATCATAGTCTCCATCATTCTTTCCTCACTTGGGACAATGCTCTAAAAATGATGATCAACACACTTTTATTTTTCTTACAACTCAACAATTACAACTCGATACTTAGAACAAAATATGACTCTATATGAATGCCTCCGGCGGTGTACCGGGATATGCAATATGACAATGATGAATGTGTCATGATAAACGGAACGGTGGAAAGTTGCATGGCAATATATCTCGGAATGGCTATGGAAATGCCATAATAGGTAGGTATGGTGGCTGTTTTGAGGAAGGTATATGGTAGGTGTATGATACCGGCGAAAGGTGAGCGGTATTAGAGAGGCTAGCAAAGGTGGAAGGGTGAGAGTGCGTATGATCCATGGACTCAACATTAGTCATAAAGAACTCATATACTTATTGCAAAAATCTAGAAGTTATCAAAGCAAAGTATTACGCGCATGCTCCTAGGGGGATAGATTGGTAGGAAAAGACCATCGCTCGTCCCCGACCGCCACTCATAAGGAAGACAATCAATAAATAAATCATGCTCCGACTTCATCACATAACGGTTCACCATACGTGCATGCTACGGAATCACAAATTTTAACACAAGTATTCTTTAAATTCACAACTACTCAACTAGCATGACTTTAATATTATCACCTCCATATCTCAAAACAATTATCATGCTTCAATCTTTTCTTAGTATTCAACACACTCAAAAGAAAGTTTCACAAATCTTGAATACCAAGCATATTATTATTAAGCAAATTACCATGCTATTAAGAGACTCTCAAAATATTTTAAGTGAAGCATGAGAGATCAATAGTTTCTTTAAAACAAATCCACCACCGTGCTCTAAAAGATCTAAGTGAAGCACATAGAGCAAAATTATAACGCTCAAAAGATATAAGTGAAGCACATAGAGCAAAACTATTTAGCTCAAAAGATATAAGTGAAGCACATAGAGCAAAACTACTTAGCTCAAAAGATATAAGTGAAGCACATAGAGCAAAACTACTTAGCTCAAAAGATATAAGTGAAGCACATAGAGCAAAACTACTTAGCTCAAAAGATATAAGTGAAGCACATAGAGCAAAACTATTTAGCTCAAAAGATATAAGTGAAGCACATAGAGCAAAACTACTTAGCTCAAAAGATATAAGTGAAGCACATAGAGCAAAACTACTTAGCTCAAAAGATATAAGTGAAGCACATAGAGTATTCTATCAAATTTTAATTAATGTATGGATCTCTCAAAAGGTGTGTACAGCAAGGATGATTGTGGTATACTAAGACACAAAGACACAAATAATACAAGATGCTCCAAGCAAAACACATATCATGTTGGTGAATAAAAATATAGCTCCAAGTAAATTACCGATGGAAGTGGACGAAAGAGGGGATGCCTTCCGGGGCATCCCCAAGCTTTGACTTTTTGGTGTCCTTGGATTATCTTGGGGGTGCAATGTGCATCCCCAAGCTTAGGCTCTTGCCACTCCTTGTTCCATGATCCATCAAAAGAATTCACCCAAAACTTGAAAACTTCACAACACAAAAACTCAAAATAGAAAACCTCGTAAGCTCCGTTAGCAAAAAAAACAAAAGACCACTTCAAGGTACTGGTAATGAACTCATTCTTTATTTATATTGGTGTTAAACCTAACTGTATTCCAACTTCTCTATGGATGATAAACTATTTACTAGCCATAGGATTCATCCAAAATAGCAAACAACACACGAAAAACAGAATCTGTTCTGGAACCCCAAAAATTCTAAAATAAATTTCTGGACGTGAGGAATTTATCTATTAATCATATGCAAAAAGAATTAACTAAATAGAACTCTTCAAATAAAAATGACAGAAGTTCTCGTGAGCACTAAAGTTTCTTTTTTTTACAGCAAGTTCAACAAGACTTTCCCCAAGTCTTCCCAACGGTTCTACTTGGCACAAACACTAATTAAACACACAACAAAACACAAACAAAACAGAGGCTAAATAATTTATTTATTTATTACTAAGCAGGAGCAAAAAGCAAGGAATAAAAATAAAATTGGGTTGCCTCCCAACAAGCGCTATCGTTTAACGCCCCTAGCTAGGCATAAAAGCGAGGATAGATCTAGGTATTGACATCTTTGGTAGGCAATCCATAAGTGGCTCTCATGATAGTTTCATATGGTAATTTTATTTTATTTCTTGGAAAGTGTTCCATGCCCTTTTTTAATGGAAATTGAAATCTAATATTCCCTTCCTTCATATCAATAATCGCACCAACCGTTCTAAGGAAAGGTCTACCAAGAATAATAGGGCAAGAAGGATTGCAATCTATATCAAGAACAATGAAATCTACGGGCACATAATTCCTATTTGCATCAATAAGAACATCATTAATCCTTCCCATAGGTTTATTAATAGTAGAATCCACGAGATGCAAGTTTAGAGAGCAATCATCAAAATTGCGGAAATCTAGCAAATCACACAAAGTTTTGGGAATAGTGGAGACACTAGCACCCAAATCACACAAAGTATAAAACTCATGATCTTTAATTTTAATTTTAATAGTTGGTTCCCACTCATCATAGAGTTTTCTAGGGATAGAAACTTTCAACTCAAGTTTTTCTTCATAAGATTGCATCAAGGCATCAACAATATGTTCGGTGAAGGCTTTATTTTGATTATAAGCATGTCGAGAATTTAGCACGGATTGCAACAAGGAAATACAATCGATTAAAGAGCAACTTTCATAATTAAATTCCTTGAAATCCAATATAGTGGGTTTAGCAACATCTAGATTTTTATTTCTTTCAATCCCAGTTTCATCAATTTCATCATTAAGATCTAAATACTCCAAATTTTTAGAACGCCTTCTAGGTAAAGGAAGATCATATTCAGTTTCATCAAGATTCATATTGCAAAACAAAGATTTAATAGGGGACACATCAATAACTTTTAGATCTTCATCTTGATTTTCATAGGAATTCGGTTTAGCGGCCATCTTATTAACTAAGGTGGCTTGCATATCCGAAATTTCAGCAGTCATCTTTTCTAGACGAGCAATTTGGGATCTTATTCCATCAAATTCCTTAGACATATCATCAAGCTCTTTATTCATATAATTCATAAAACTTTTTTGTTCCTTAAGCTCGTTTCTGAAGAAATTATTATGCTCAAATTGCAAAACCATAAACTTCCTAACGTTGTTTTCGATCTCCTCTAACCTTTTAAGGTGAAGATCACCAAATCTCGGTTGAGCCATCGCGACAAATAAGCAAACCAGCGCACAAGCAAACAAGAGCAAGCGGGCAAAAGAGGCAAATAGAGAGGGAGGATAGAGAGAGAGGGCAAATAAAACGGCAAGGGTGAAGTGGGGGGAGAGGAAAACGAGAGGCAAATGGCAAATAATGTAATGCGAGAGATAGGGATTGTGATGGGTACTTGGTATGTTGACTTTTTGCGTAGGCTCCCCGGCAACGGTGCCAGAAATCCTTCTTGCTACGTCTTGAGCTTGCATTGGTTTTCCCCGAAGAAGAAGGGATGATGCAGCAGAGTAGCATAAGTATTTCCCTCAGTTTTTAAGAACCAAGGTATCAATCCAGTGGGAGGCCATGCTCAAGTCCCTCGTACCTACACAAAGCGATAGCTACTCGCAACCAATGCGATTAGGGGTTGTCAATCCCTTCACGGTCACTTACGAGAGTGAGATCTGATAGATATAATATTTTTGGTATAAAGATGCAAAGTAAAAAGTAAAGGAAAAGTAAAAAAGCAAAGCAAGATTAAAGTGATGGAGATTGATATGATGAGAATAGACCCGGGGGCCATAGGTTTCACTAGTGGCTTCTCTCAAGAGCATAAGTATTCTACGGTGGGTGAACAAATTACTGTTGAGCAATTGACAGAACTGAGCATAGTTATGAGAATATCTAGGCATGATCATGTATATAGGCATCACGTCCGTGACAAGTAGACCGAAACGATTCTGCATCTACTACTATTACTCCACTCATCGATCGCTATCCAGCATGCATCTAGAGTATTAAGTTTAAAACAGAGTAACGCCTTAAGCAAGATGACATGATGTAGAGAGATAAATTCATGCAATATGAAATAAACCCCATCTTGTTATCCTCGATGGCAACGATGCAATACGTGCCTTGCTGCCCCTTCTGTCACTGGGAAAGGACACCGCAAGATCGAACCCAAAGCTAAGCACTTCTCCCATGGCAAGAACTACCAATCTAGTTGGACAAACCAAACGGATAATTTGAAGAGACTTGCAAAGATAACCAATCATACATAAAAGAATTCAGAGAAGATTCAAATATTATTCATAGATAGACTTGATCATAAACCCACAATTCATCGGTCTCAACAAACACACCGTAAAAAGAAGATTACATCGAATAGATCTCCACAAGAGAGGGGGAGAACTTTGTATTGAGATCCAAAAAGAGAGAAGAAGCCATCTAGCTACTAACTATGGACCCGAAGGTCTGAGGTAAACTACTCACACTTCATCGGAGAGGCTATGATGATGTAGAAGCCCTCCGTGATGACGACCCTCTTCCGGCGGAGCTCCGGAACAGGCCCCAAGATGGGATCTCGTGGATACAGAAAGTTGCGGTGGTGGAATTAGGTTTTTGGCTCCTGTTCTGATCGTTTGGGGGTACGTAGGTATATATAGGAGGAAGGAGTACGTCGGAGGAGCACCGAGGGGCCCACGAGGCAGGGGGCGCGCCCTAGGGGGGAGGGGCGCCCCCACCCTCGTGACTGCCTCTTTGACTCCTTGGAGTAGGGTCCAAGTCTCCTGGATCACGTTTGGTGAGAAAATCACATTCCCGAAGATTTTATTCCGTTTGGACTCCGCTTGATATTCTGTTTCTCCGAAACACTGAAATAGGAAAAAAAAACAATTCTGGGCTGGGCCTTCGGTTAATAGGTTAGTCCCAATAATAATATAAAAGTGGAAAATAAAGCCCAATATAGTCCAAAATAGTAGGTAATATAGCATGGAGCAATCAAAAAATATAGATACGTTGGAGACGTATCAGAGGGGGCCGGCCGGCCTCATAGGGCGCGCCCCAAGGGGGGAATCCTACTCCTACTAGGAGTAGGTTCCCCCTTTCCTAGTCCAACTAGGAGGGGAAGGAAAGGGAAGAGGGGAAGAAGGAAAGGGGGGTCGGCCCCCCTCCCCAATTCGGATTGGGCTTGGGAGGTGTGCCCCTCCTCTTGGCTGCCTTCTCCTCTCTTCCACTAAAGCCCATGAAGGCCCATTAACCCCCCGGGGGGGTCCGGTAACCCCCCAGTACTCTGGAAAATGCCCGAACCTATCTGAAACCTTTCCGGTGTCCAAACATAACCTTCCAATATATCAATCTTCATGTCTCGACCATTTCGAGACTCCTCGTCATGTCCGTGATCACATTCGGGACTCCGAACAACCTTCGGTACATCAAATCACATAACTCACAATACATATCGTCATCGAACGTTAAGCGTGCGGACCCTATGGGTTCGAGAACTATGTAGACATGACCGAGACTCATCTCCGGTCAATAACCAATAGCGGAACCTGGATGCTCATATTGGTTCCTACATATTCTATGAAGATCTTTATCAGTCAAACCGCATAACAACACACGTTGTTCCCTTTGTCATCGGTATGTTACTTGCCCAAGATTCAATCGTCGGTATCATCCTACCTAGTTCAATCTCGTTACCGGCAAGTCTCTTTACTCATTTCATAATGCATCATCCTGCAACTAACTCATTAGTCACATTGCTTGCAAGGCTTATAGTGATGCGCATTACCGAGAGGGCCCAGAGATACCTCTCTGACAATCGGAGTGACAAATCCTAATCTCGATCTATGCCAACTCAACAAACACCATCGGAGACACCTGTAGAACATCTTTATAATCACCCAGTTACATTGTGACATTTGATAGCACACTAAGTGTTCCTCCGGTATTTGGGAGTTGCATAATCTCATAGTCATAGGAACATGTATAAGTCATGGAGAAAGCAATAGCAATAAACTAAATGATCATAGTGTTGAGCTAACGGATGGGTCTACTCCATCACATCATTCTCTAATGATGTGATCCCGTTCATCAAATGACAACACATGTCCATGGCTCGGAAACTTAACCATCTTTGATTAACGAGCTAGTCAAGTAGAGGCATACTAGGGACACTCTGTTTGTCTATGCATTCACACATGTACTAAGTTTCCGGTTAATACAATTCTAGCATGAATAATAAACATTTATCATGATATAAGGAAATATAAATAACAACTTTATTATTGCCTCTAGGGCATATTTCCTTCAGGCGGGGGGAGTAGAAATGTCGAAAAAGCTCCATCGATGGCCGCACTTCGACGAAGCCCTCATAGAGATGGGCGAAGATGGCCAAGGCCAACACCACATCCGGGTGGAGGTGCAACATATGGAGTACATAATTCTCCAGCACTGCCAAGAAGAATTCAGAGAAAGTGGACACCAGACCGGCGACAAGGAAATTGACGAAGATGGGGACCATGTCCGCATCTACTCCTTAATTGGCTACCTGCCGGCAACATTTGAGAGCACCCCCACTGATGCCTAAGGCCACCAACCAAGAAGCATAGTCCCTTGCTGTCGGCATCCGCGTAAACCGACTCGTGCAAGGCCAGCTCCAGCGGATGCGGCATCGCCGCCTCCTTGCTTTTCTTACCCTTATCCGCAACGGGCTTGGAACTACAAGACGCCATGGAAAGGAGATCTCGAATGGGGGTAGAAGCGGGGAAAAGAAGAAGGAATTGTGGCAACGACAGAGGATGGTTGGGTGGCAAGGACGACGGAACAAGCTAATGGTGTTCTGGCCCCTCACATCAGACGGAAGAGAAACCGCCCGCCTCTCGGTGATAATTGCCCATGTTCTCTACTTCCCCAGAATGCGCCGCAAGCGTGGTTGGGAATCGAGGTGCTCCCATGGTCTGACAAAACCACCGACCAAGCCACCCTTCAATGCAACATAGAAAAGTCTCCAACACCCGGTCCCATCATGAGTGGCTGGTCGCCATATGTTAAGGCTCTGGAGCGGCAGGGCCCCGTCCCCCGCCTCGAGCCCTGTAGCTGGTCGCCACGTATTACTAACTCGGTAAAGAGGAGCTTTGACGACAAAGGCAAACACATTTCTCCACCCAGGGGAATACCTTTTGGAGACCCTGATGTGCCCGCTGGACTATGGCTTGGGTTGTCAGGATATAGTTCAAGAGATGAGAGCAGACCATCTCCGGGAAGTCCTTCGCGGGGCCTCCCCAAGAAGACGCGTTGACACACCACCTACCCATTCGGGAGGAATGGGTCTTGACTCTAGAGGTCGTGTGATGGCCCATACCAAGGAACACTACAACCTGCTTTAGGAAATTAAGGGACGAAGGGTGAATGGGTAGCCCTTGCGCATGGGCTCCAGAAGAACCCGTGCGGACCAAGTCATCTACAACGACTACAATAAGATTCGCCTACCAATTACACTTCTACACTGGCGATACTTCGCTACCAT
Source organism: Triticum urartu (assembly GCF_003073215.2). NCBI lineage: Eukaryota > Viridiplantae > Streptophyta > Magnoliopsida > Poales > Poaceae > Triticum > Triticum urartu. Next base: position 530,074,224 of record NC_053024.1, read on the forward strand.
CCGACGTATACTGAAGGAGGCAGATAAGTATCTAGGGGGTAACACACTGCCCCGAGAGGATGTCATCATCACTCGTACAAGCATGACATGGGCGACCATGCCACCATGGTACAGGCTATACCAGCCTACTCCAATGTATATTCAACCAACAAGAACCTCCGACAGGTCCTTCCCCGACTCTATAAATAGGGGAGACCAAAGCCTCATGAGGGTCGATCTTTTCATCTTGTAACAGACACATTGTAGCTCTCTACCACTGTAATACATAGTAAGGCAGGAGTAGGGTATTACACCAAGAAGGTGGCAAAAACCTGGGTAGTTCTTTGTGTTCATCTGTAGTTCACCCACCACATTTCATCCGTGACTTAGGATTGCTAGACGTGTTCAGTCCCTGGCCGAACTCTAAAAGGGTTGTTGCTCACAAGTCATATGTAGGTTCTTAAACCGACACTAGGTGAGTCCCAATATTTTCCAAGACCTTCCTCGAGTCCCAAGGATCCTCTTGGAACAAACAGAGACAAAATTGGTAAAGAATCATGAAAGTTACAACAATTCTCGTTGTCATAATCACTTCCTACAAGCACATGTATGAGTGTGGATGCTCGTACTAGAACCTGCGCATGGTGTTTCATATTTTGATCACCATTTACTCAGACGAACTTCGACTTGGGTGTTTTTGGGCTCACTGGATTCGTATGAATGAGCCCGATAACCTTATGGTATTGGATATCCCCACTGGGCTTTTTGTGGAATCTCCTTTCCTCAAAATCCATGAAAGGCCTTGATCTAGTGCTTGTAATTCCTCCGTATTCATTCCTACTTGGGTCCATGTGAGTTTCAAATCACCTACACATACAACAAAGCAAATAAAAAGGTAATACAAGTAAAGATTATTTAATGCTCACATTAAAATGAGTGTAAATAAGAATCATGCATAATGAACATGAAAGTGGATCCATGGGACATGATATAAGGAGTTTTATGCAACAAGCGACCTCTAAAATGTGACATAAAATGGAGCCATGAATCTACATCTCCAAACTAAAACAAATAGAAGAAGCTTGGTTAGAAGGAACTAGGGGCTCTTCTGAATAAAGGAAAGAGGATAAATTCCGGAGTTGGATTTTGCGTGTTCATGTACCGTCAAAGATAAAGGTTTTTGTATGGAGATTAGCAAAAGATTCTCTCCATACACAATTGACATTTCGCAACATGGTATATCGCGGAAGAGAACAAATGTGCCACATGTGGAATGGCAGATATCTTGAAGACATTCGTTAATTGAATGCGCAATGTCAAAATGTGTCTAGGCATTGGCAGCAGAAGAAGTTGTAGAGCAAGTATATATATATATATATATGAAAAATTAGGTAAAATCAAAAGACTGGAACTCGGAACTTATAGAGAAGATGCTGCCACATGAAATGACATAATTTTAGTCATTCTTTGGGCGATCTGACATGATAGAAAAAAGGCTATTCATGGAAATCTTTTCCAACGCCAGCTATCTACTCATAGCTTTAGAGAAAATTATTTAGCGGGAGCTTACTATGCTACATAAGGTTACGAAAGCGTCAGTTCGACAAGGCTTAATGTGCTAGCATGGATCCCTACCTCCCTGGCTCAGCGAAGTTTAATGTCGACGCCACACTAGGGAAACCTGATGATAAAGGAGCTGCGGTGGTGGTGGTCAAAAGCAATTTAGGTTAATTTCTCGGAGCATCGAGTATAGTTTTTGATGGAGTCACCATAGATGAAACATTGGAAGCACTAGCGGGAAGGTTTGAGTGTAACCAAAACCTTTCATGACAAGTGCAGATCTACATACGCTCATATCATCAATGTATCATCGATAAATTCGAGCTCACTCACATGCTTTTGATGTTGTGTCTTTCTGCCATGAAGGAAGATTATCAAATAAAGAAGAAAATAGGTTAGCGAGGTTCTTGCTAAGCTTGGATATTGGCAGATACGTCTGGCTGTTTTTCGCGCCGAATGGTGTTTGTATACCAAACTCAATTAACATTAATTTGAATAAGGTGGGGTGCCATTTTAAGAAAAACTCCGGGTTTGCGTCGATTACGGAAAGAGGCGACTCCAGTGTGGCCGGACGTTGTCATTCCACCTGCACCGAAAAGCGAAATAAGCAGCATAACTTTTATTGTGAAAAGGCTAAAGGCCAAACCCTTACAAAACGCCCTTAAAGAAATTACAAAATGCATCCAAATTCTTGGGGTGCCGAAGTCTTCTTCTTCTTGCATCCACCATCGGCTCGCCGTAAGAAAGCTCGTTGCCATCTCTGGGCCTCCGTCTTAGTGGAGCAAACTTGCTTAAATCTAGGAGCTTATAGAAGTAACGACCAAGAAGATCGATGTAGATTAGAAGATGCCGGTGGCTACAATATGCGTTGGAAATCACCCTCCCGGAGAACAAAACAACGGAAAGGGCCTGTAGAACTCCCCAGTTCCGGCCAGACGGAGACGAGGAACAAAACCTCACACACTCTTCAACGAGGCGGAGACTGATCACATTCATTGTCGGTCGAAACTGGAGGTAGAGGACCAAGAGGTACAACCATGTTGTCCGCTCTACAGAAGAGCGTGACCAAGAAAATTTTGTGGAAAAATACGCCAGACCTGAAGAACTAGATATGAGGACGGACTATCGTCCACACATCTCTTGCGATACGAGCAAGCATCACCTAAACGAGGGAGCAACATAACTTGCGAGGACTTCCGTTAAGCGCACGGTTAAGGATGGCAATGGGTCGGGTTTGGATCGGGTTGAACAATATCAAATCCATATCCATATCCATGAAGACAGTCTTTGCCCGCCCATGAAAAAATCCATGGATGAAAAATTGTGTCCATGTCCAAATCCGATGGATATCCATATCCACTGGATATCCATTGGGTCCTCTCAAGACATATAAATAAAACTTAACACAATATTAACATAAACTCTTCTATTCTTCACCTCGTGGCAGGATAGGCTTCACTTATGGTAAATCAACATCCAGTAACAACCTAAGATTATTTAGTATTTTTCTAACAGATGAGAATGACGAGTCATTTAAGGAGATAAAAATAAGGAAAGGGGTGTTGGAGTATGTTACAGAGGGGATTGACTGTCAACTTATAAAAGTTATGATGGGGATTGTGTGATTTCTTATGCATGGTTTAGATAAAAAAAAGTGTAAAATTGTCGTGGGACATGTGAATGTGGGGCAGGGATGGAAGATTTTTTCCCATTAAGTCATACTATTGGGTTGGGTTTGGGTATATCCATGGGTACAAGATTATATCCATGCCCTACCCACGAATAATCGGGTCGGGTTTGGGCACCGCCCATGGACACAAAAGCATATCCAAACCCTATCCATTCGGGTCGGATATCCATGGATATCCATATTCATGGATAAAATTGCCATCCTTACGCACGGTAGTGCAGTGGCGGTGCTACATGTTGTTTATGACGTCAACCGACATCACAAAATTCGGGTTAGCTTCACTAATACACCAGTGTCTTATAACTATATAAGTATTATCTACATATATGCATTTACATATATAGCTTTAACATCTCTCCTAGTACCGCCGCTGCGGTAGTGGCGAGGTTATAATCATGTCAATGCCTTATGTTGGCCTACAGGTTCGCGTAGGTACTCTTATGCCATGCCTCTAAGGCTGATCATGAATGGTAAGTTGTGGTACACGAACTGAGGGCAATGCATACGTCAACGGCGAACTAAAACAACATATTACAGCACTGTGTATGTGCGTCTGTATATACTAGTGAATAGTGATGAATGCACGGGCCGGAACTCGTCATTTCTTGCTGGAACGAATTGACATTGGCATCTTTTGCGCACATGCTCGGATGATTCCCTTTCGTGCAAATAACAAGGTTACCTCCCATCTGCAACGATAGACAATACCAGCGCTATACAACCAAAACGATGGATAGAATATTCTCGTTAGCGTACACAAGAAGAACGAACCCAACCCCTGGGCGGGCCGGTTCCCTCCCATGGGCCCGAACCGGCAAGCTGCCTCTCGATGCACTTGGGTCTTCGAATTCCTTCCACCCATTTTTATTCCATGCCCGATCTCTTTCTTTCTTTTTTGCATAAAGGCGGCAATGCAAACCGAGCAACTGGAAGGAATCCCCGCACCGCGATAATCACGAAGCGCGACGCAAGCGCCACAACTCAACTCCCCCACTGACTGCCTCTGTCTCCTCCCCAAACCCCGCGCCGCCCAAGCGCCTCCTCGCCGCCGCCGCCGCCGCCGCCGGACCCAGCTAGGGTTCCGGCGAGCTCGCGGCCTCGCCGCCCGCCGCCCCTCCTCCCTCGAGGGCTCCGCTCTCCGGTGAGGGCGCCCGCCCCTGCGCCCCCTTGCTGGGTGCGTGTGATCTACGCTCTCCCGTGTTTCAGTTTACGGCTGGTCTGTTTGGGTATTGGTTCCGTCTATGCGGGGGGGATTCCTTCGCTTTGCGCGTGATTCGGGGTCGCGATTTTGTGCTGCTACGAGCTTATTAGTGCTGGTCTGGGATTTTATTTTTATTTTATTCGGGCGAATACCGAATATGTGCTGTCTTGCTTTTTAGCTGGCCGGACCAGGGAATGCTGCTTTGCACATATTCTTCGCTCCAGGGAGGCTCGCATTGTTTAAATTGAGACGATTTCCCGATGGCTTGTAGTTGTGGACGAGCGGTTGCGAGCGGCACTCAATAATCGTGAGAGCGATGTGTTTGTTTATTGGGTGGACCTTGAATGGTTAGCCTTGTTGATGTGGGGAAACTCTAGGCGCTTGCCGTGACACGACACAGCAAGGAGCGTTGGATTGTTGGCTGGTGGTCCTGCACCCAGTTTCCACTCTGGCCACATATGCTGCTTATCTTGGTTAGCTGTTGTGCCAGTGGGCGGCTTATTGTCTGAGTTGAGTTTCATACTCTGCTCTCCGACTAGCGCACAATCTGTTCGTCGAATCATATATGAAGCAGTAACTGAGTCAACGTGCCACTTAGTGACAGTGTGTCCTCTCTCCTCTGTGTTTTACTGCTTGCTATTGTCTACGATTTGCTATTGTTATTGAATCCGGTCTAACCGGCTATTATCTCTTTTATAGATTTGATAGCAGCTATGCAAAAGGATACAGGCTCTGGTGATGTTTCTCCTTCTCATGCAGGACGTGTGAGACATCGGAGGCGCCCTAATGAGGTTAGCTGTGTCCTCGTGATATTTTTCTTTTCGAATTTTGTTCCATGCGTGTCTGGCTTATTTCATGTTTTACCAGTTTGGAAAGCTCTTTATTTCAAAGTATGCTGTTGCATTCACACTATGTGTAGGCCTGTTTTTCAGCAAAGTTGTTAACTTTTTCTTGCAAATTTTTGTTTACTAATGTGATGGCTATGCTACAAACATCTTAGAGCTACACTAAAAGGAAAACACCACCTCAACTTCCTTAAAAGGTGCCTGTACTGTGCATAAAATGTGATGGCTATGCTACAAACATCTTAGAGCTACACTGAAGGGAAAACACCACCTCAACTTCCTTAAAAGGTGCCTGTACTGTGCATAAAAGAAAATCTTGTGCCGCTATTGCTCAGTTGCTTTGTTTTACCAGTCATTCATTTATTTCGTTGATAATGGAGTATCTTTTTTTGGAGCTAATCTTATATTTTTCTTCAGACTGCCACCGATGGGAATAGAGCCAATGGGACGGTTTTGCTTGTGAGCGACCAGAACAAGTACAAGTCAATGCTTATCCGTACATATTCAACTTTGTGGATGATTGGAGGCTTTGTGTTCGTAGTTTATATGGGTCATCTTTATATCTGGGCCATGGTGGTTGTGATTCAAATATTTATGGCAACAGAGCTTTTTAACCTACTCAGAAGATCCAGCGAAGAGAAACAACTGCCAGGGTTCAGGCTCCTGAATTGGTATACTATTATTTTGAACCAGAAAATTGCTAATGACTTACCTGCCACCAATTTAATACATTTCGAAAGTACATATATTTTTGTGTGAACAAGTCCTATCACTTCTTGGCAGGCACTTCTTCTTCACCGCAATGTTGTTTACTTATGGGCGTTTTCTTAGCCGGGAGCTTGTTAACACAGTAACTTCAGATCACTTGCTGTATAAGCTCGTCAGCGGCCTAATAAAGTATCAGATGTTTATTTGCTATTTTCTTTATATTGCAGGTAAGGCTCAATACATTTTGCAATATGCAAATGATTTCCATTGATGACGATTTGTTTAAAAACTTCCATGTCATTTTAAGAATATTTTTGGCTTATAACATTATTCTAACATACTAAGGGCATCTCCAACGCTGTCGCTCAAAACACCCGCATACGTTAGGACCGAGCTGTCCGGACATAGTTTGCCATCCAAAGCAGACCGGTATTTGTCCGCGGATGCGTCCTTGTCCGAATTCCCGCAAACCGGAAGCGAACCTGGGGAAGGTTTGCAGGAGTCCGGACATCCGCCCGGCCAATCAAAAGCCACCACGTACCCCTCTCTCCTCTCTGTCCGCGCAGGATGGCGGAAGGCCGCTGCTATTTGACTGAAGGAGAACAACGTAAAGCATGTTTGGTGGAAGCTGCTACTTGTATGAACAACGCGATTAGTGTTAGCTGCTTTGGCTAGCTAGGCTATTGGCCAGAAGCTGCTTTGGCTAGCTAGGCTATTTGGCGGAAGCTGCTAGTGAGCAACGTGATTAATTAGTGTTTGGCTGTTTGGCGGAAGCTGCTTTGGCTAGCATGTTTTGCCAGAAGCTGCTAGCTACGTGACTACTTGTATGCATCGGAATGCTAAGATATTTGGCAGAAAGCTGTTGCCCGCTGCCGCTGCTATCTTTTTTAAGTTAATAGAGGCGGACATTTGAGGTATAGGGTTGGATGGCTGACTTCCGTATTCACTCTGCGGACGCATCCGGAAGCGCCCGCGGATGTTTGCAGTGTCTGTTTTGAGGGATTGCGTTGGAGATGCTCTAATATGTGTAAAGAGCTTATCGAAAACAGAGTAATAGACTGTCCTACCCATGACATTTATAGCCTGCTTGGTACTGAATATTGGAGGAATGGAAGTTCTACATTATTTTACCTATTTTGGATGGTTGTTAGGGGTTTGCAAAGGTCAATAACTAAAGTTCTGTGTAAAACACAATTTTCTGGAAAAGCTGGTTTCTTTTAATTTTGTAATTTGCTTGGTTGCATGAGTTTCTCTTAGATATTCTTTTCTTGGAACCTGCTTGTCATACCTTGTTAATTTCTAGTTTATATCTGGCATAAAACTAATATATAACTCCCATGATCCAGGATTTGTATGGTTTATTTTGACTCTGAAGAAGAAGACATACAATTATCAGTTCAAACAGTATGCCTGGACGCACATGATCCTTTTAACGGTTTTTGCCCAATCTTCTTTCACCGTGGCAAATATATTTGAAGGGATGTTCTGGTAAGCCATATATTTACCTTGTTAGCGTACTATTGTCTACAATTTTGACTTTCTGATTTCACTGAAATGTCTGGTTATTTCTACCTAGTTCTGACATTTAACATGTATTTATTTAGTCTAGTTCAAACATTGAAGCTTCCTCGCCTAAAAAGCACCCGAAGTTGTTAAAGTAACTTCAAGAGGCCTGATTTCCTGTACAGCTGTAAAAACTATTTTGCCATGAAATCCTGAACCTCTTTAAGGGCCTGTTCGGGTCAAAGGAAAGAAAAGCATAGGATTGGAGGGAATCGCTGGAAATGGAGAGGAATGCAGTTGCAAAACATAGGATAGAAAACTGCAGCACCTGCATGCACAGTTGGCGTCCGGGAGAGAGGAAAAGTGACCATAGGAAATCTGCCCATGTGGGTCCCGGCCAGTTTATTTTAAACGTTGAAAAGGATAGGCACTACCTTCAATTCCTGTGCGTGCAGGACCAAATCGTACATGGATCAACCCATGGTGTGGGCCCAGTTGCATGGTTTGCGGCAGCTTTTCTCTTCCATCCCTCGGGCCTACGAGAAAACAAGCGCTCTGGGCAGATTTTTCTTTTCCCGTGAAAACGCAGGTGTGTGAGACTTTCCATCGGATTGGAAAGGACGCGTTCCTTCGTATCGAACGGTGTTTCCTGCGGCAATTCCATAGGAACGAGTTTCCAGTGCTTTTCCTTCGGTTTTCCAACGTACCGAACAGGGCCTAACTTTATAGGAATTTCCCATACACTGGGTTGGCCATATTGACCTATTTGAGATTTTGTTCTGGTAGAAGTAGTGTTTGTATCTCTCAACCTACCACTTTAAGAACATTCAGGTCCCAACCAGAAAGAAAATAAAATAAAAAAGGGAAAGAACTTAGGAGTGCTGGCGCAACAGGCAACAGCTATGATCATACGTGTACCATGTTGCTGTTTAATTTCTGTGCGTTGCTATTTCCATTTTGTACTATATCTATTATGGAGGGTAGATTTTTATTTTTCATGTTTAAGTTAAGCTACTTTATATAGCACACGCTGTTGAATAAGTCGTCCAATTTGGTTCTATGCATGCTAATTAAGCGAGTTACTTTGATATTTTAGCCTGTACATTTCACAAACTCCATACATCTTCAATTCTATGCTTGCACAGGTTTCTTCTCCCTGCTTCGCTCATTGTGATCAATGACATTGCTGCGTATTTATTTGGGTTTTTTCTCGGGAGAACACCATTGATCAAGTTATCACCAAAGAAAACATGGGAAGGTTTTATTGGTGCATCGGTGACAACCATCATCTCTGCTTTTCTGGTGAGACGAAAGCCTTGAATTATATACAAGATTACTCTTCCCATTCTTACCTTTCCCTTTTTTGGCAGTTGGCAAACGTAATGGGTCATTTTCAGTGGTTAACCTGCCCAAGAAAGGTAAGATGATTTTTCTTAAGAATGTGATTGTTGTGATAAATAGTTAGGCTGCTGAATTTGTTCTTAAATTTATCATGAAAATATTTTTCAGGACCTGTCGACAGGATGGCTTACCTGTGATCCCGGTTCTATGTTTAAGCCAGAGCATTACTTTTTGGGGGATTGGGTGCCACAATGGGTAAGAACATCCTTTCAATTTGTTAAGTTTGACACTGTCTTATTCTACTACAAGCTTATGTGCTTCCCGAGTCAGTTTACTCTGCTTTCATCCTACATGGCCATGATATGGGGTTGACATGCAAGTGGTTTTGGATGACATATCAACCAATCAGGAACTAACCAAAAAAACATGGTGGGTCTGCATGCTATCTTGAAATTTCCTTCCATTTCTCCATCCCTTCCTCCCTGCTGCCCTCCCTCACTACCCCACCTTGATCTGCTGCTCCCAAACACCGCCCGGATTGTCCCCATTGTGGCGGAATCTGACCTCGGCACTGCTCTCCTGGTCGCCTTCTCACTCACATGAACAGTAGGAAGGGCATGTTTGCTCTCAATGTGTGCTTGCTCGATGCATGGAATCAGCAATGACAGGTACTTGTGTGAGCCTTGATTTGCATGGCTTATGCAGACATGATTTTTCCTTGTAACCGAGTGAACTTTCCAGCTTTTCTCTTTTTGAAAAAAGGCGGGCTATACAAAAGTCCAAATTGGCCGTGAGCAAGTTTAGCGAGTTGTCAAGAAGAGTCATCTCTGGCAGCGGCCACAAACGAATGGCACTGGCTTATACTCAGACTTCTGTAGATATAGAGAGAGGGGTAACACTGTGTTTGACAAGAAAAAAATGTCTACCTCCCACTTCTAGTACCCTAATATCCTTCAAGACATGCTGTCTGTCCACCTCTGCACAGCAAGTCGTGACTTGTTGTGGATGCTGATGTATCTCGCAAGTGGCATCCACGGAGTTTGACATATGTGCGCCATGTATGCTAAAACCATGGGGATTTGGGTAAGGTTAAACCTGGTACTTGAATGTCCAGAGTTTATCCCCTTTCTGATCCTTGAAACCTTGAAAGGTCAAACAACCATAATCACGTCATGCGCGTGTGATCAAATTCTTGATTGAATGAACAAACTATTTTCTTCTTCCATATCCATCAAATTCCCCTGCTTGGTGTATTAATGCAACTTGATCATAATAACTGATGTATTTATTTTAGTCTATTGTTTTGTCATTGGGTTTGTATCATGTTTCCAGAGTTTCTGAATTTAACACTTTTCTCCTGGCAGTTTCCATGGAAAGAAGTTTTCCTTTTACCCGTGCAGTGGCATGCTTTAGCCCTTGGTTTGTTTGCATCGATAATAGCACCATTTGGAGGATTTTTCGCAAGTGGCTTCAAGAGGGCTTTTAAAATAAAGGTGCGTGCTGCCTCGTTATTTTTCTCTCTTTAGGAATACTGAAGTATGGAGATTATACACTGTTTCACTATGATTTATCTGCAAATTTTGTAGGATTTTGGCGACAGTATACCTGGACATGGTGGAATTACTGACCGAATGGATTGTCAAGTAAGTTGAAGGAATTTCGTTACGATTCAATATCTAGCCTGTGCAGTTTAGCTGAACAAATGTTGATTTTTCATGCATTTCGCAGATGGTCATGGCAGTCTTTGCATACATATATCACCAATCCTTTATCTCGCCCCACAATTTCTCTGTTGACACAATCTTGGATCAGGTCAGTATTGTATCTTGTTTTCATACCATGATCTTGTTATCCTGGGTGATTCTTATGCATTGCCGACTTTTCTCCATCCAGATTGTAAGAAACCTAACCTATGAGGAGCAGAAATCCTTATACCAGCAACTAGGAGAGATCTTCCGTGAAAGGCAGTTTATGCAAAGCTGAAGATTTATTTGCGCGTGAACCACACAACCACACAAGACAGCTGCGTATGGTTCATTATGTAGTTAGATCTATGTACAGCATCATAGCTCCTCTGTACCGTGATAGACTGATGTCCTTATCCAAACCATTGTACAGAACGGAGTGTGGATAGGGTTTAGGTTCTTGATCCGCTCTCCACTTATGTTGCTTCTTTTAATCATCTGCGCTAATTCTCTCCTTGTTCGTTATCATCCGTGTTCTTGTAAAAACAGAGCTGGAAAAGCTTATTCGTGTATATCACTTTTTTCGGTCTTGGCATCAAATATTTTGTAAGGTTTGCCAGTGGCCTTTTTTTTTGAGGAACCATGTCTTGTTCGTTAAACAGTCACAGACTCGAATTGAATGGCAAACGTTTCTTGTCACGTAATTTCTGCTCCTTGCGCAACTTTTTTTTGGAAAGCTTGTGCGGTTGTGCCAAGCATCTGTTGGTCTCGGATAATTCCTGCTCGCGCAGCATGATAGAGATTTTAGTGAGTACTCCTCCAAATGGACGGTGCGCTTTGACTTTTGTGGTCTTCATTGCACAACTTCGATTATGATTTTCACTAGTTGTATGTCCACTAAATTAGTATAAATATACATGAAATAACACTGTTTTGCAAGACAAGTAGTATGACATTACCAGTTATACATATTCAATGCATGCATTTTTATGTACTATCATTGTTCAGAAAACTGTGCAAAGTCAACCGTGCCTTAAATTTTGGGATAGTCTTCAATAACATGTCTTTTGTTCACTGGACACGCTTCAAATGCTTCTCTTATATATATGTAAATTAACATGAAATGTTGTTCTGTGATACTCCTTCCGTTTTTATTTACTTCACATATTAGCTTTGGTCAAAGTCAAGCTTTTTAAACTTTGACAAAGTTTATAGACAAAAATATTAACATGTACAATAACAAATCAATACTAGATTCACTATTAGATGTACTTTCGCATCATATAGATTTGTTATGCTAAATATTTATATTCTTTTCTATAAGCTTGGTCAAACTTTACGAAGTTTGACTTCAGTCAACTCTAATATGCGGAGTAAATAAAAACAAAGGGAGAACATGCTTTCAATGAACGAGGTGTTCACTTCTTAATTACCCAACTATAATGTGCAAATTTAATTATGTTGAACCGATATGAATATCATGTGTACAAAAAAAAGTCTAACCCGGACAACAAAATAGTAAACCTACATAAATACATCCATATAAGCATATTATTGAACTTAAAATTGCAGCACAACTTTGCTAAGAATGCATCAGTTTTAAGCTTAATATTGTGCAGGTTTAATCGACTATAAAGTGCAAACAGTTTGCATTATTGTTTCTAATAAAGGAGGGGATATGCACAAGAAATAAGTGCTTGATTGCCAATTAGATATTGTACACTTCACTGTTGAAAGGTAAGGTATTAGGCCGTCATCAAATATGACGGAGCAAGGATGTCCATTTGTTCTTTCCTCCTCCCCACGAAAAGGCCCGGGTGATTAGGTTTTCTCATCCTCCCGTCGGCGGTGTCACCAGTCCATCCCGCCTCAGATGGTCTTTGGGCTGTGGAGGTGTGGGGGACCTCGCCCCCTCCCCCGCCCCCGCCGGTGGGAGGGACCCCACTCTCGTTCTTGTTAGGTTCGACGCTTGGTAGAGGTCGTGTGACGGTAGCGATGCCCCTCAGTAGGAATAATGTCTTCCATGTTTGATCCCCGTCCAGATGATGCATCTAGCGTCAATTAAGGGCGCGTGGAGGTGTATCTTCCTCTGATCGCAGGATTCGGTTGGTTTGGTCTTCGAAGGATCTGTTTAGACATGTTTGATCCTTCTGTTTTATGACTCTCTTCATCAGCAATGGTTGCTACTCTGGTGCGATGGTCCTATGGGGCCTTAATTAGCACGGCGACATTCCGACTATCTACTACAACAAGATTTTCCCGGTTTCAGTGAAGGAGAGATGATGATGGCGGCGTGCATTTCGCTCGCTCTAGTGCTTGCAGTCGTCGCTAGTTGCCCCACGAACCTTCTCTGTACTATCATGATTGATTATGAATATATTGGAAGTTTTCTTCCATAAAAAACTATATATTAGGCAATGTCGGGTTGAATTTTAGTATATTAAAACTCATAAACCTCCATGTCTCTTAAGCTGTGTTTATGCCAAGAGCCAGTGGCACGGAAGAAAACAACAATTACATATATAAATGTATCAACATAGGCTTCATGGTTTAGTAGTGGATCTAGAATTTTTCTGATGGGCAAGGCAACTTGGCATCATTCAATGTTCCTATTACAACATTATTAAATCTTTTCTTGAATGACATTGACGAGTTCATGAAGTTTGAAAAAACTACCACACATGCACACATTCAAAAAATACCGGATGGGGCTCGCCCGATCTAAACCACCACCGGCTCCGCCGCCACTACTAGAGCTTCGTCTCTTAATAGACTCCATCTCTTTATGTCCTGCACATCAACAATATATAATCATATGCACGATAAATGAAAAAAAATATTTATATAAAGAGCTAGTCAACACATTGATGATTTACACAACCAAATTGTTAGAAAAATGAAAAGGAAAGGGGAAATAGTGATGCATGACAAGAAATTACACTGACCAGTCCTTGAGAACACATGGCACGCGTGATAGGTTCTCTGAAATCAATGACTCCACGAAAGGGAACGACACACAAGGTAGGGCATATCATGGGATTTCGAGGCTGTTTGGATTGCAGCCCCGGTTTGCCCTGCCAAATATTTGGCGTTGACCACAACGTGGGCGTGTGTTTGGTTGGCTTCCGATTATTTGGCTCACCCTTTGCCCTGTAGCTCCTCCTGTTCAATACGTAGCCAATTTTTTGGCAAACTGTTGGCGGCGGAATCCTGTGCCAAATTATTGGCGTGCCATCGTTGGCAGGGCAACCATGGGCATGATCCAAACAGGCCCTTCATCTTGAAGATTGGATCCGAGCAAACTTCAATCAACGTGTTCAACAAGGAAGGAGCGTGAAAATACTGACAACAATTAACACCAGACCTAGGATTTTTACCCTATAGCTTGAGCTTGGGTAGTCCAGAAAGCACCACCAAACACAAAGTCACATATGTTGTCGCCACCACTTGTTGACCTAACGGATATGATGATGATGGACATGATCCTAACATGGGCATTGCAACGTGATTGATAACCATGCCCACAAGAAGCAATCAACCCGGGTAAGACAAGAGCCAACAGCGGAGCCACAAAACACTCAACGTCACACACGTGATGCCAAAGTCCCACAATGGATGTGATACGACAACCCTACACATTGGTCACAAGTGATAAGTAGTGGTAGATATAGATATGGCTCCCGGATCCTAGACAAATCCTCAACGTGTCGCTGCTTGCACCACATGACCACAACAACCCCTCACACCAACACGTGATGGTTGACTCGAGCCACCAGTAGCTGAGGGGTTCTGGGCATGAGGTCAGCTGAGACCCGCCATGTCGTCGGTTGTTGTCACCGAGCAACTGTCGTGCACCATCTTTGTCACACCACACCGACCGCCATTGACCTCCACTATCCGTTGTGACTAGACACCACGTTGCAACCCTGTCCCACGCCCCTGCCGAAACTCCTGCAGGTGACCACTCCTCCACTCCTAGGAGTCCCGCCGCTCCCTTCATCGGCAGCTACGACGCTTCACATGACATCAACTCTCTAGGGGCTGCCAGGGAAGGGACGTGATGACGGTGGTGTGTGTGTGTGTGTGGGGGGGGGGGGGGGGTGCCCCCCCGGGGGGGGGCGGGAAAAGGGGGA